>NC_134358.1:546938725-546998725 GCF_048569485.1 Anomaloglossus baeobatrachus | reverse complement strand
CATCTGGCGTAGCACCCCATCACTCGCCTTCTTAGTCACATAGCCCTTACACAGCCTGGAGGTGTGTTTGGGGTCATTGTCCTGTTGAAAAATAAATTATGGACCAACTAAACGCAAACCGGATGGAATAGCACGCCGCTGCAAGATGCTGTGGTAGCCATGCTGGTTCTGTATGCCTTCAATTTTGAATAAATCCCCAACAGTGTCACCAGCAAAGCCCCCCCACACCATCACACCTCCTCCTCTATGCTTCACGGTGGGAACCAGCCATGTAGAGTCCATCCGTTCTCCTTTTCCACAAAGACACGGTGGTTGGATCCAAAGATCTCAAATTTGGACGCATCAGACCAAAGCACAGATTTCCACTGGTCTAATGTCCATTCCTTGTGTTCTTTACCCCAAACAAGTCTCTTCTGCTTGTTGTCTGTCCTTAGCAGTGGTTTCCTAGCAGCTCTTTTACCATGAAGGCTGCTGCACAAAGTCTCCTCTTAACAGTTGTTCTAGAGATGAGAAGGTGTGCCCAAACTTTTGGTCTGTACTGAATGTGCCCCTGCTGTGTACTGTGTAATGGCCGTGTCGGACTGTGCTGGAACATGGTCTGATGATACCACATCTCCAGGGCAGGGGAGGAAGTAAAAGAGTATACAAACATTACAGCACGAGGTCACAGATGATTCTTTCTATGAGGTAAAACATTTTTTTTTTTTTTTAAAACAGGCAGGGAAATGTTTTACCACACAAAAAGAAACGTGCTGTAATGTCTGTACTCTCTTTGCATCATCCTCTGCTGAGCAGACGTGGTATGATCAGAACATGTCCCTGTACGGTCAGACACGGCCATTACACAGTACACAGCAGGGGCACATATATAAGATTATCTCAGCACAGGAACATTATTGTTGAATCACATCCAATTGTGGAAATTATTATTATTCCAAGATCTATTGATTTAAATGAACTTTGTTCTTTGGAAAACGCCTTTAATACATGCACACACTGTATTTTTTGGCCATATAAGACTGACGAAGAAAATATACCTAAAGCCCCACATGACAATGGTGTCTGACAGGCACGGGTACAGTCTGCTGAGTGACGGATTCGGTATTGCGTTGCAGTTTTCATTAATGCCATAGTGACTTGGCAGTGTGGTGTGTTGCAGAGTAAGCTTAGTACCTTTTTTTCCAAAAATCAACCGCTACATTTGGATTTACACTAAGGATTACATTCACAATATTCCGCTGCCACATCCACTATATTCCAACACCGTCTGGTCGCAACGTATCCTGTGTCTTATGATGTGGCCGTACTACATCAGGATCTTATGTTGTGTAGTCTGAGCCAATAAATAATGTCATCAATGATCCTTCTTCCTAAACCTCGATGAGGACGATCACCGCGATCCGATGGCGCTCTAAACGGAAGCAGTCACGGTGATCCGATCAAGCTCTAAACGGAAGCAGTCACGGTGATCCGATCAAGCTCTAAACGGAAGCAGTCACTGTGATCCGATGAAGCTCTAAACGGAAGCAGTCACTGTGATCCGATGAAGCTCTAATTGGAAGCAGTCACTGTGATCCGATGAAGCTCTAAACGGAAGCAGTCACTGTGATTTGATGGCACGCTACACGGAAGCAGTCACTGTGATCCGATAGTGCTCTAAACAGAAGCAGTCACTGTGATCCGATGGCACGCTACACGGAAGCAGTCACTGTGATCCGATGGCACGCTACACGGAAGCAGTCACTGTGATCCGATGGCACGCTACACGGAAGCAGTCACTGTGATCCGATGGCGCGCTACACGGAAGCAGTCACTGTGATCCGATGGCACGCTACACGGAAGCAGTCACTGTGATCCGATGGCACGCTACACGGAAGCAGTCACTGTGATCCAATGGCGCCCTACACAGAAGCAATCACTGTGATCCGATAGTGCTCTAAACAGAAGCTGTCACTGTGATCCGATGGCGCTCTACATGGAAGCTGTCAGTGTGATCCGATGGCGCCCTACACAGAAGCAATCACTGTGATCCGATAGTGCTCTAAACGGAAGCAGTCACTGTGATCCGATGACGCTCTACACGGAAGCAGTCACTGTGATCTGATGGCGCTCTACACGGAAGCTGTCACAGTGATCCGATAGCGCTCTACACGGAAGCAGTCACTGTGATTCGATGGCGCTTTACACGGAAGCAGTCACAGTGATCCGATGGCGCTCTACACGGAAGCAGTCACTGTGATCCGATGGCGCGCTACACGGAAGCAGTCACTGTGATCCGATGGTGCGCAACACGGAAGCAATCACTGTGATCCAATGGCGCACGGAAACAGTCACTGTGATCCGATGGTGCCCTACATGGAAGCAATCACTGTGATCCGATGGTGCCCTACATGGAAGCCGTCACTGTGATCAGATGGTGCCCTACATGGAAGCTGTCAGTGAGATCCGATGGCGCCCTACACGGAAGCAATTACTGTGATCCAATGGCGCTCTACATGGAAGCCGTCACTGTGATCCGATGGAGCTCTACACGGAAGCAGTCACTGTGATCCGATGGCGCCCTACACTGAAGCAGTCACTGTGATCCGATGGCGCTCTACACGGGAGCAGTCACTGTGATCCGATGGCGCTCTACACGGAAGCAGTCACTGTGATCCGATGGCTCCCTACACGGAAGCTGTCACTGTGATCCAATGACGCACTACACAGAAGCAGTCACTGTGATCCGATGGCGCTCTACACAGAAGCAGTCACTGTGATTTGATGGCGCTCTACACGGAAGCTGTCACTGTGATCCGATGGCACCCTACACTGAAGGGTCCCCTGAGGAAGTCACACGAAACACGTGTTGGGACTTGTCCCCATGTGTGTCCACATGCTAATTGTCTCCATTGGTAAGCTCCCTGTATGATTCTTTAGTGCTGGTGTTGTTTTCTATGGCGTATTGGTTTTTCTAGCCTGTGACTATCTGACCCTGTTCAGTATATTGCATTAAGTAAAGGCTGGCAATTGTTTCTATACATAGATTTGGATTTAGCACTCAGCACTTTATATATCAGGGAGATAACAGGAATTACCCTGCATGTGGCCCCATATGGGGATTTTTTCGCCTGTCTCTGTCTAAACCTGTTTTGTACATCTCATTATATGATATACCCCATGTACCTTGTGTCTAATAAAACTTTTTATGTGCACTATAGCGCTCATTGTTTGCTAATCATTGACCATGGGATATAATAATACGCAGGCAAATTTAAAGACTTCTATTTCTTTTCTATTTGTGCATCTCTATTGAAGTTGTTGCCTTTTACTCCTAATGAAGTCCATATACACTGCTCTGGTTGTTCTAATTTTCGCCCTACACAGAAGCAGTCACTGTAATCTGATGGTGCCCTACACAGAAGCTGTCAGTGTGATCCGATGGCGTCCTACACGGAAGCCGTCACTGTGATCCGATGGCACTCTACACGGAAGCAGTCACTGTGATCCGATGGCACACTACACAGAAGCAATTACTGTGATCCAATGGTGTTCTACATGGAAGCCGTCACTGTGATCCGATGGCGCTCTACACGGAAGCAGACACTGTGATCTGATGGCGCTCTACACGGAAGCAGTCACTGTGATCCGATGGCGCTCTACACGGAAGCAGTCACTGTGATCCGATGGCGCTCTACACGGAAGCAGTCACTGTGATCCGATGGCGCTCTACACGGAAGCAGTCACTGTGATCCAATGGCGCTCTACACGGAAGCAGTCACTGTGATCCGATGGCGCTCTACACGGAAGCAGTCACTGTGATCCGATGGCACACTACACAGAAGCAATTACTGTGATCCAATGGCGTTCTACATGGAAGCAGTCACTGTGATCCAATGGCGTTCTACATGGAAGCAGTCACTGTGATCCAATGGCGCTCTACACGGAAGCAGTCACTGTGATCCGATGGCGCTCTACACGGAAGCAGTCACTGTGATCCGATGGCACACTACACAGAAGCAATTACTGTGATCCAATGGCGTTCTACATGGAAGCAGTCACTGTGATCCGATGGAGCTCTAAATGGAAGCGGTCACTGTCCAAAGCTTTTCTCATCTGGGTGTAAGCTGATTTCTGGGAAATAATATGCTCTACAGGGCTGGGTCCCCCCTGATCCCGTACACAGTTTGCCAGAAATCGGTCACAAGGGTTGACATCCAGCACCAAACACTTCATGAATTCCAGCCGTGCCGGGAAATCAATACAACCCTGAACCTTGGATGAGGATGAGTAATTGCTCCGGGCGCACTGGGAAGGGTGGACTGTAAAGCCGAGAGCGCTTCATGTCTTTTTTATAGATGTTTTACTGGTGGCATTATTTATTTCATTTTTGTTTTTTTAACTATCAGATCCTTAAGGGAATGTGCCTTTAATTGGGAATATATTGATAACAGTGTATAACCGTTCCCCCTGCCGACTGGAGGTGTCCCTAAACAATGTGATAGTGTCAGACCATGAAGTGAGAAATTCCACTGTCAAGAGTTATAATAACACATTCCTATATTTCCAGGAGGGATAACAGAGGAACGGCTCGACACAGAATTCTAAGAAACTATGCTCCAGAATTGGTATTAATTGGAGAATACAAACAATTTCTTAAGGAGATGTCTAATCTGTATGGTAGGATTTAATAATCCAAATCAGCTGTCGAGACCCCACAGATCGGCCGTCACCGATGTGCTGAAGGACTACTGACAGGGTCCAACCCCCATGACACCACACAGCGTTGGCGCGTTTTATGAAGGGGCTCCTGGAAGTATATTTTTTTTTTAGTTTTTTTTTTCCTCTGGGATCAGAATTAAATTTGGGGATCAGATCTGGGTCCAAACAAAACTTAAGAGGTCCAAATTAAATTTAGGGTCTTGATCTGGGGGTGTTAATTTATTTTTTGGATTTTGGTCAGTGTAAACTTAAAGGGTCTGAAATAATTTTAACGGTCAGGTCTAGGTCTGAATTAAATTACTAGTTGGACAACCCCCTATCAATCATTAGGTTTCCCCCTTGTAATATAACTATACTATACTTAGCTCCAGTACCGACGCCATTCCAGCGATTTCAGCACTGATTTTCCCAGGGATCGTGTGACATAATGTCACACTATCCCTGCGGCCACTTCACTGGCCCCTCCTTCGTATGTAAATGACAAGTGGAGGAAGTGAGAGCTGCATTGCTCTCACTTCATCTGGATGTCTAATTTTTTCAAAGGAAGAGTGAGTGAAGTGGGTGCTAATTGGCCACAGGGATCGCATGAAATTATGTCACGCAAACCCCAGGATAGCCAGTGCCAACACCACTAGAAGATGGTGTTATTTTCTTTGGGGGAATCATTGTGATTGAGATGGTGTTATCAGTGTACTGAACAACCCCTTTAAGTTTAGGGATAGGGTTTCATTATTTTAGGACTCTGGTCTAGAGTCTGATTAAAATTCAAGGTTCTGCTGTGGGGTCTTAATTGATTTTAGCAGACTGATTTAATATTATATTTAGTGGTCTACAGTAAATATTTGGTGGTTTACATTAAATGTAGGGTTCGGATCTGGGGGGTCCTAACTAACCTTATGGGTCTGAATGAATTTTAAGGGTTTATCATCATTTTTGAATAACTTTTAGGGGTCTGGCTTGGAGCTTGATTAAATTGAGGGTCTGAATACATTTTTTGGGTGCCCAGGGCTCCGAATTGCTGTCGATTTTTAGTAGGTGTTTGAGCGAATAACATATTTTGATGAACATAGATCTATGAAGTTTACAAAGTGTTAATCTGGAGCCCCAGCTCAGATTTTAACCTCATCAGGGTCCATTAATGAGACTAGTTGAGTTCTCCTGGTGTAAGGCCCTGTGCGCACTGGAAAATGGAATTTTCTTAAGAAAATTCCGCAGGGTCTGAAAGATTACCGCACCCGCGGTAAAAAACCGCGGCAAACCGCACCCGAAAACCGCATGATTTTTCGGTGTGTGTGTTTTTTCACTTTACTTACAGGTTGATCATGTCAGCTGTCACATAGACGCTGCCATGATCAAGCCTGGACTTAGTGGCGGCGATCCGCCGTCATTAACTCCTTATTACCTGGATCGCCACCGCATCACGAAGAGCTGGGGACACTCCGGTAGTGCCGCATAATGGATGCGACAATCCCAGGGCAGCTGTGGCTGATATTCTCGGCTGCGAGAGGTGGGAGGGAGGCGGGGGACATTAACCCTGCCCCTCGCCCTCCCCAGCCTGAGAATACCGGGCCGCCGCTATGTGCTTACCTCGGCTGGAAGGTAAAAATACAGCGGAGCCCACGTGTTTTTTTTTCTATATTTCCGTTTGCTTTCTATGCGTATTCTATATGTTTGTGTTCTATGTCTGTGTCTGTGATCTCTGTGTGTTTACTCTCTGCTCCGCTTCCTCTTCCTGTCATAATGACATCACTTCCCTGCAAACGGCAGGCAGCGATGAACATTACCGCAGGTAAACCGCAAAATACCGGAGGGAATAACGCAGGAAAATGCAGTGAACCGCACAGAATTTGCTGCCTGTGTTATTCCCTGCGGGATTTCACGATTACATGGCAGTCAATGGAGTGAAATCCCGCAGCGACGTGCGGAAAAGAAGTGAGATACAATTGTTTTTGCTGCGGGAATCCCGCAGCAAAACATGCAGCTGTCAAATTCCGCATAGTGCGCACAGGATTTTTTTTTCCATAGGTTTTGCTGGTGATTCACTGCAGAGATGTTATGAACATTTTCTGCAGCGAAACATGCAGCAAAACCGCAGAAAATTCGCGGCAAAATCCGGTAAGTGCGCACAGGGCCTAAGGCTGTAAACTTTGAGAAGAGAAACACCAAAATATCACATATGCCATGTCGCCCAACCTGGGGAACGGCTTTAATTTGGTATCCAATAATCCAGACATTTTGAAAAATTGCTCACAAAGGGGCTACATACCGTAGCTTATATCCTATATTACGTTGGCAGGTTATTTCTTGCCGACCTCCCTTATGCAAAAGTCCACGGTCTATGACATTCCAATAGTCCACAATATCCTCCGGATTAGGCATTTTCTGTGTAGACACCAGGCTTGTGCGACCCATGGATCTCTATCGCTTACTATTTGACCATTATTGGGTCAGAGCTTGATAGTTATCACATAACGTGACCCAATAACTGAGACATATGAGTGAATTCTGGGCACAAGACCCCCAACAATAGGAGGATTTTTCTTGCTTTGTACCATGCAAGGTGAGCAGACACTCCCTGCGTGCACACCT
The DNA here is from genome assembly GCF_048569485.1 of Anomaloglossus baeobatrachus. Taxonomy (NCBI): domain Eukaryota; kingdom Metazoa; phylum Chordata; class Amphibia; order Anura; family Aromobatidae; genus Anomaloglossus; species Anomaloglossus baeobatrachus. The sequence goes on along the minus strand of NC_134358.1, from coordinate 546,991,435 downwards.
GGACACGGCCCTATGTAGAAATATGTGGTTTCCAAATGCAGCCTCCCTAGAGGCATTGGATAAATACTTTGACACTAAAACAGACATATATTGTTATGGCAATATGCTTATTTTTATTTTTGAATGGGTAATAGGAATATGTTTGTGGTTTTTTTTCTTTTTATTACTTTTCACTTTATTTTTTAGGCCACTAAGCAGACTTAAATCTGTGACCAATTGATCGCTGGTACTATAGATTGAAATATTTCAGTGTACAAATAACGATCTCCTACAAGATCCAGGCCACTAAAATGTTAAAGTGACTCCAACTGTTTTATACAATCTGGTGCTACTACAGTATTGTGAATTCTGACTAGTTTAGATCTATTTTTGATTGCTGGTATTGGGTCTCCCCATTTTCTAATTGCAACAGTCACAATGTGATTTTTTATTTCAATTATTTTTAAGGAATTTTACAAAGAAAAAAAAAAAAAAAAAAAAGATTTCCTTTACTCACAATATACATGTATATGAAGATGTAACTAGTATACAGAGATTACTCTCTTTGTACCAGTACATTGTGCCTGTGAAGAATAAAAATCCTTTTTAGGTCTTTAGGCTGAGAAAATTCTCTCATATTTTCGCTCAAAACAAACCAACAAAAAAAAAAACCAACAAATCTGGAAGAACATTTATTATATGTGGTTTTAAAGCCTATCTGTCATTTCAGGTGAGTGCACAGAATAACTAACTGGTGTACAGAGATGCATCTCTTTGTATCTTTGTACCAGTACAATGTGCCTGTAAAGAAGAAAAATACTTTTTAGGTCTTTGGGCTGAGAAAATTCTGGTCTTTAGGCTCAGAAAATGCTGTTATATTTTGGATCAAAACAAAAAAAAAAAAATCTAGGGTAACATTAATTATATGTGGTCTTAGAGCACATCTCTCCTTTCAGGTGAGTGTTCAGAATAAGTAACTGGTATGCAAAGATATGCATCTCTTTGTACCAGTACATTGTGCCTTTAAAGAACAAAGAAGGGAATTTTGTTTACTTACCGTAAATTCCTTTTCTTCTAGCTCCAATTGGGAGACCCAGACAATTGGGTGTATAGCTACTGCCTCCGGAGGCCACACAAAGTATTACACTTAAAAGTGTAAGGCCCCTCCCCTTCTGCCTATACACCCCCCGTGGGATCACGGGCTCCTCAGTTTTAGTGCCAAAGCAAGAAGGAGGAAAGCCAATAACTGGTTTAAAAACCAAATTCAATCCGAAGGAATATCGGAGAACTGAAACCATTCAACATGAACAACATGTGTACCCGAAAAAACAAAAAACCCGAAGGAAACAGGGCGGGTGCTGGGTCTCCCAATTGGAGCTAGAAGAAAAGGAATTTACGGTAAGTAAACAAAATTCCCTTCTTCTTTGTCGCTCCATTGGGAGACCCAGACAATTGGGACGTCCAAAAGCAGTCCCTGGGTGGGTAAAATAATATCTCGTGATAGGGCCGTAAAAACGGCCCTTTCCTACATGGGGGCAATCGCCGCCTGAAGGACTTGTCTACCTAGGCTGGCGTCCGCCGAAGCGTAGGTATGCACCTGATAATGCTTGGTAAAAGTGTGCAGACTCGACCAGGTAGCCGCCTGGCACACCTGCTGAGCCGTAGCCTGGTGCCGTAATGCCCAGGACGCACCCACGGCTCTGGTAGAATGGGCCTTCAGCCCTGAGGGAACCGGAAGCCCAGCAGAACGGTAGGCTTCAAGAATTGGTTCCTTGATCCACCGAGCCAGGGTGGATTTGGAAGCTTGCGACCCTTTACGCTGACCAGCGACAAGGACAAAGAGTGCATCCGAGCGGCGCAGGGGCGCCGTGCGGGAAGAAGGGAATTTTGTTTACTTACCGTAAATTCCTTTTCTTCTAGCTCCAATTGGGAGACCCAGACAATTGGTGTATAGCTATTGCCTCTGGAGGCCACACAAAGTATTACACTTAAAAGTGTAAGGCCCCTCCCCTTCTGGCTATACACCCCCAGTGGGATCACTGGCTCACCAGTTTTAGTGCCAAAGCAAGAAGGAGGAAAGCCAATAACTGGTTTAAAGACCAATTCAATCCGAGGAAACATCGGAGAACTGAACCATACCACATGAACAACATGTGTACCCGAAAAAACAGAAAAACCCCGAGAAAACAGGGCGGGTGCTGGGTCTCCCAATTGGAGCTAGAAGAAAAGGAATTTACGGTAAGTAAACAAAATTCCCTTCTTCTTTGTCGCTCCATTGGGAGACCCAGACAATTGGGATGTCCAAAAGCAATCCCTGGGTGGGTAAAAGAATACCTCATGATAGGGCCGTCAAACGGCCCTCTCCTACAGGTGGCCAACCGCCGCCTGAATGACTTATCTACCTAGGCTGGCGTCTGCCGAAGCGTAGGTATGCATCTGATAATGCTTGGTAAAAGTAAGTAGACTCGACCAGGTGGGTGCCTGACACACCTGCTGAGCCGTAGCCTGGTGCCGTAATGCCCAGGATGCCCCCACGGCTCTGGTAGAATGGGCCTTCGGCCTTGAGAGAACCAGAAGCCCAGTAGAACTGTAGGTTTCAAGAATTGGTTCCTCGATCCCCCGAGCAAGGGTGGATCTGGAAGCTTGCGACTGTTTACGCCGACCAGCGACAAGGACAAAGAGTGCATCCGGGTGGCGCAGGAGCGCCATGCGGGAAGTAGAACCTGAGTGCTCTCACCAGAACCAACAGATGCAAATCTTTCTGAAATTGATGGACTGGACGAGGACACAAAGAAGGTGAGGTGATATCCTGATTGATATGAAAATGGGATACCACCTTAGGGAGAAATTCCGGAACCGGACGCAGAACTACCCTGTCCTGGTGAAGGACCAGGAAGGGAGTTTGTATGAGAGCGTTGCTAGCTCGGAAACTCTCCTAAGAGACGAGACCGTTACTAGAAGGCCACTTCCCGTGAAAAACGGGAAGGGAGACATCCTTCAAAGGCTCGAAAGGCGGCATCTGGAGAGCAATTAGAACCTTGTTCAGATCTCAGGGCTCTAACGGCCGCTTGTACGGAGTGCTGAGAAGACAAACTCCCCGTAGGAACGTGCGTACCTGAGGAAGTCGTCGTTTCTGAAAAAATACAGATAGCGCTGAGACTTGTCCCTAAAGGGAACTGAGCGACAACCCATTTTCCTACCTAGATTGCAGGAAGGAAGGAAACATAGACGATGCAACCGGCCAGGGAGAAACACCCTGCGCCGAGCACCGAGATAAGAACATCTTCCACGTCCTGTGGTCAATCTTGGCGGACGTTGGTATGCTAGCCTGTCTCATGGTGGCAACCACGTCCTGAGGTAATCCTGACGACACTAGGTTCCAGGACTCAATGCCACACCATCCGGTTGAGGGCCGTAGAATTCAAATGGAAGAATGGCCCTTGAGACAGCCAGTCTGATTGGTCTGGTAGTGCCCCCGGTTAGCCTACCGTGAGGCACCACAGAACCGAGTACCACAACATCCTCGGCCAATTTGTAGCGACGAGGATGGCGCGGCCGCAGTCGGTCTTGATCTAGCGCAGTACTCTGGGCAACAATGCCAGAGGTGGCACCTAAGGTAGCTGGAACTGCGACCAATGCTGAACTAAGGCGTTTGCCGCCAGAGCTCGATGATTGTGAAACCGTGCCATGAAGCTGGCACATTGTTGTTGTGCCGTGACGCCATTAGATCGACGTCCGGCCTCTGTCAGCGGCGCCAGATCTCCTGAAACCCGTCCGGGTGAGGAGACCATACTCTTTCGGCCACACCTCAGCGACTTAGGAAGTCAGCTTCCTAGTTTCCACACTTGGGATGTGAATTGTGGATATGGTGGATGCCGTGTAAGGCTTGCCGGTTGCGCGTTCTTCCTTGGTGGTTGATGTATGCCACCGCTGTGGAGCTGTCCGACTGAAGTCGGATATGCTTGCTTTCCAGCCGCTGTTGGAAGGTTTGTAGGGCAAGATACACTGCTCTGTGTTCAAGAACATTGATCTGAAGAGTGGACTCTTGCTGAGTCCACGTACCCTGAGCGCTGTAGTGGAGAAAAACTGCTCCCCACCCTGATAGACTCGCGTCTGTCGTAACTATCGCCCAGGACGGGGATAGGAAGGACCTTCTTTTTGACCAAGAGGTGAGAAGAAGCCACCACCGTAGAGATTCCTTGGCCGCCTGAGAAAGAACGACGACTCTGTTGAGGGACGTCGACTCCTCGTCCCATTGGCGGAGAATGTCCCATTGTAGTGGACGCAGTAAAACTGCGCGAAAGGAACTGCCTCCATTGCTACCATCTTACGTAGGAAGTGCATGAGGCGTCTCAATGTGTGCGACTGGTTCTTAAAGAAGAGCTTGCAGCCCGTAGTGAATGCTGTTTGTCTAGCGGCAGCTTCACTATCGCTGAGAGAGTAAGAAACTCTATGCCTAGATATGTTATCGATAGGGTCGGGGTCGGATCTGACTTTAAAAAGTTGATGATCCACCCAAAACTCTAGAGAGTCTCCAGCGCAACGTTCGGGCAGTGTTGGCATGTTTCCTAAGAGAGTGCCTTGACAAGTAGATCGTCTAAATACGGGACCACAGAGTGACCCTGAGAGTGCAGGACTGTGACTACTGCTGCCCTGACCTTGGCGAAGACCAGTTGGACTGTCGCTAGCCGGAAGGTAGAGCTACGAACAGAAGATGTTCGTCTCCTATAACGAAGCGTAGAAACGCTAGTGCTCTGGATCAATCGGCACGTGTGGATAAGCATCCTTGATGCCTATGATGCTAGGAAATATCCTTGGGACCTTGAGGCGATGACATGGCGGAGGGATTCCATCCGGAACCGCCTGGTGTCCACGAGCTTGCTGAGCATTTTTAGATCCAGAACGGGACGGAACGGCCCGTTGTTATAGGTACCGCAAAGAATTTGGGGTAAAAACCGTGACCTTGTTCCTGAAGAGGAACGGGGGTCATCACTCTTTCTGCCTATAGAGTGCACCCTGTTTGCAGAAGAGCAGCGGCCCGGCCGGGAGGTGGAGAAATTCTGAAGAATCGAGTTGGAGGACGAGAAGTGAGCTCTATCCTGTACCCGTGAGACAGAATGTCTCACACTCAATGGTCCTTGACCTATGGCAGCTAAATATCGCCAAGGCGGGAGAGCCTGCTACCGACCGAGGCCGCAAGTCATGAGGAAGCCGCCTTGGAAGCGGGTTTTCAGACTGTCGCTTTTTTGGGCGAGACTGAGCCCGCTAAGAATCTTAGCTCCTCTGATCCTTTTGAGTCCACATTGGACGAGGAAAAATGGGACCTGCCCGAGCCTCGAAAAGGCCGAAAACCCCGACTGCCTCTTGCTCTGTTGGGGTTTGTTGTGTCCGGGCTGAGGAAAGGATGAATCCTTACCCCTGGACTGTTTAATGGTTACATCCAACGCTCACCAAACAGTCGGTCAGCAGAAAAAGGCAACTGGTTAGGCAACCTTTTTTGGAAGCAGAATCTGCCTTCCATTCACTTAACGAGCAGACCAGGCTCTGCTTAAAAACACGGAGTAGCGGAGGCTACCGCCGCACGGTTCGCAGAGTCCAGGACAACCTGAATCGCGTAAGAAGCAAATGCAGACATTTGAGAGGTTAAGGATGCCACCTGCGGCACAGATGTACGTGTAACCGTGTCAATCTGTGTAAGACAAGCTGAAATAGCTTGGAGTGCCCCAAGGGAGAGAATGCCGGAGCCAACGGTGCGCCGACAGCCTCATAGATGGCTTTCAACCAGAGATCCATCTGTCTGTCAGTGGCATCTTTGAGTTTGCAGTTCCATCTCCCACTGCAACTATGGATCTAGCTACAAGCCTGGAGATTGGAGGATGCCGCTCGGGACATTGGGTCCAGTCCTTGACCAAGTCAGGGGACAGGGATAACGTGTATCCTAAGCCGTTTGGAGAAGCGCATATCTGGATAAGCGTGGTGTTCCTGGACTGCCTCTCTGAAGGCAGAGTGGTCCAGAAAAATACGTGAAGCTGACTCCTCCACTGGAGGAGCTGGGTGAGAAATAACCCACATTCTATAGATGGACGCTATAAGATTATTTACTATGGCGTCACAATCAGGTGTATCCAGATTGAGAGCGGTCTCAGGATCAGAATCCTGAGCCGCTACTTCCGCCTCATTACACAGCGAGTCCTTCTGTTAGGACCCTGATGAAACCGAGGCCGCTCATAGCGAGCCCACTTAGGCTGTCTGGGACTGACGTCCGTGCAGAGCCGTGACTCTGGGATGCGTGTGACATTCCCGGAGCTGTTAGTTATTCACACTGAGGGGGGCCATGGATCAACGATTCAACAGTGCCCATATTGTGAGAGACATGTCCGGACTGCTAGGCTTCTAGTATCATAGCCATAGTTTCAGAAAAACTGTCAGTAAATACTGCAGACACCGTCCTCATCCCCTGGCCATTAGTGCATACAATGGGAGTCTATGTAACCTGCCGGCCGTATAGCCGTACATGCTGTACCAGCTGTATAGAAAAACATGTGGTTCTGCACCTTTGTTTTACACAGAGAATATGCTGATAACTCCTCCGCATAATCCAGGAGGGTATATACAACGTGCGACCAAACAGTGCAATGTATATAGTACAAGCATATCTATAAGTGCACTTCTGCACTAGTGGGGTTAGCACCACAGGTGCTGCTTAACGCCTGTTACAGCGATTGTGTGACTATCAGAATGCCAGGGTCTTCCACACTTGTCTCTGTATCGTACAGAAACTGACACTAATGGCTGCCGGCGTCCTTGTAGAGAAGGAAGCCGTGGGCGTGCCTGAGAAAGTGCGGGAATCCGGATTCACAGTGCACACAGTGAGAGGGGTGGAGTATGCAAAACATACTCCAGCTCTCAGCGCTGCTCTATGCAGCGTCACGCCCCTACCCTGACTGTCAGGGCTGTGGGCGGTAACGAAGGGAGACTAGGCCCAGAAGCCGGGGACTCGAGTTAACAGCGCGGCCGCCGTAAAAGCGCGGGCCGCGCTGAAGTCCCCGGCGCACCACAAGTGCCAGCCGCGCCTGCAGTTCCAGCGGCCGGCGCCCGATTCATAGAAGTGGCCAGCGTCCCGCCCCTCTCCTGACTGGCAGGTCTGGGGGCGGGAACGAACGGAAGCAGGCCGCAAAAGCCGGGGACTCTAGTTATCAGCGCGGCCGCCGTAAAAGCGCGGGCCGCGCTGAAGTCCCCGGCGCACCACAAGTGCCAGCCGCGCCGCTGCCAGCGGCCGGCGCGACCGATTCCTGGAAGTGGCCAGCGTCCCGCCCCTCTCCTGACTGGCAGGTCTGGGGGCGGGAACGAACGGAAGCAGGCCGCAAAAGCCGGGGACTCTAGTTATCAGCGCGGCCGCCGTAAAAGCGCAGGCCGCGCTGAAGTCCCCGGCGCACTACAAGTGCCAGCCGCGCCGCAGTCCCAGCGGCCGGCGCGACCAATTCCCATAAGTGAGCCTGCTTCAGCGAAGCTGAATGAGGCCATGGCACAGGCGCCGCAGCGCTGATGTCCCCCGGCGCACTACAACACCCAGCATGCTGCGGTGTGAGCGCCAAATGCACGGGGACACAGAGTACCTTGAGGAAGCAGGGCCATGTCCCTGATGTACTCCGCTCCATCCAGCATCTTCTCCAGGGGCTGTAGATGGAGCACGGTCTCAGTGCCTGGAGACCGGTAAATCCCACTTCACCCAGAGCCCTGTAAAAAGGGATGGGGAAGGAATCAGCATGTGGGCTCCTGCCGCCGTACCCGCAATGGGTACCTCAACCTTACAAACACCTCCGACATACAGTGGGGTGAGAAGGGAGCATGCTGGGGACACTATATGTGTCCTCTTTTCTTCCATCCGACATAGTCAGCAGCTGCTGCTGACTAAAAAGTGGAGCTATGCGTGGATGTGTTGCCTCCTTCGCACAAAGCACAAAACTGGTGAGCCAGTGATCCCACTGGGGGTGTATAGCCAGAAGGGGAGGGGCCTTACACTTTTAAGTGTAATACTTTGTGTGGCCTCCAGAGGCAATAGCTATACACCAATTGTCTGGGTCTCCCAATGGAGCGACAAAGAAATGTAGATTCTGAGTGCTCTCACCAGATCCAACAAATGCAAATCCTTCTCACATTGATGAACTGGATGAGGACACAAAGAAGGTAAGGCGATATCCTGATTGAGATGAAAGGGGGATACCACCTTAGGGAGAAACTCCGGAATCGGGCGCAGAACCACCTTGTCCTGGTGAAACACCAGGAAGGGAGATTTGCATGACAGCGCTGCTAGCTCGGACACTCTCCGAAGAGACGTGACCGGTACTAGAAAGGCCACTTTCTGTGAAAGGCGAGAAAGGGAAACATCCCTCATAGGCTCGAAAGGCGGCTTCTGGAGAGCGATTAGAACCCTGTTCAGATCCCAGGGCTCTAACGGCCGCTTGTAAGGAGGGACGATATGACAAACCCCTTGCAGGAACGTGCGTACCTGAGGAAGTCGTGCTAGGCGCTTCTGAAAAAATACAGATAGCGCTGAGACTTGTCCTTTAAGGGAGCCGAGCGACAAACCTTTTTCCAAACCGGATTGCAGGAAGGAAAGAAAAGTAGGCAATGCAAATGGCCAGGGAGAAACTCCCTGAGCAGAGCACCAAGATAAGAATATCTTCCACGTCCTGTGGTAGATCTTGGCGGAGGTTGGTTTTCCAGCCTGTCTCATGGTGGCAATGACCTCTTGAGATAATCCTGAAGACGCTAGGATCCAGGACTCAATGGCCACACAGTCAGGTTCAGGGCTGCAAAATTCAGATGGAAAAACGGCCCTTGAGACAGCAAGTCTGGTCGGTCTGGTAGTGCCCACGGTTGGCCTACCATGAGGTGCCACAGATCCGGGTACCACGACCTCCTCGGCCAGTCTGGAGGGACGAGGATGGCGCGACGGCAGTCGGACCTGATCTTGCGCAGCACTCTGGGCAACAGTGCCAGAGGTGGGAACACATAAGGTAGCCGGAACTGCGACCAATCTTAAACTAAGGCGTCCGCCGCCAGAGTTCGGTGATCGTGAGACCGTGCCATGAAGGCCGGGACCTTGTTGTTGTGCCGGGACGCCATTAGGTCGACGTCCGGCATCCCCCAGAGGCGACAGATCTCCTGAAACACGTCCGGGTGAAGAGACCATTCCCCTGCGTCCATACCCTGGCGACTGAGGAAGTCTGCTTCCCAGTTTTCCACGCCTGGGATGTGAGCTGCGGATATGGTGGATGCCGTGTCTTCCACCCACGTCAGAATCCGCCGGACGTCCTGGAAGGCTTGCCGACTGCGTGTGCCGCCTTGGTGGTTGATGTATGCCACCGCTGTGGAGTTGTCCGACTGAATTCGGATCTGCTTGCCTTCCAGCCACTGCTGGAAGGCTTGTAGGGCAAGATACACTGCACTGATTTCCAGAACATTGATCTGAAGGGTGGACTCTTGCTGAGTCCACGTACCTTGAGCCCTGTGGTGGAGAAAAACTGCTCCCCACCCTGATAGACTCGCGTCTGTCGTGACCACCGCCCAGGATGGGGGTAGGAAGGACTTTCCTTTTGACAATGAGGTGGGAAGAAGCCACCACCGAAGAGATTCCTTGGCCGCCTGAGAAAGGGAGACGTTCCTGTCGAGGGACGTCGACTTCCCGTCCCATTGGCGGAGAATATCCCATTGTAGTGGACGCAGATGAAACTGCGCGAAAGGGACTGCCTCCATTGTTGCTACCATCTTCTCTAGAAAGTGCATGAGGCGTCTCAAGGGGTGTGACTGGCCTTGAAGGAGAGATTGCACCCCTGTCTGTAGTGAACGTTGTTTGTCCAGCGGAAGCTTCACTATCGCTGAGAGAGTAAGAAACTCCATGCCAAGATATGTTAGCGATTGGGTCGGGGTCAGATTTGACTTTGAAAAGTTGATGATCCACCCGAAACTCTGGAGAGTCTCCAGCGCAACGTTCAGGCTGTGTTGGCATGCCTCTTGAGAGGGTGCCTTGACAAGTAGTTCGTCCAAATACGGGATCACAGAGTGACCTTGAGAGTGCAGGACTGCTACTACTGCTGCCATGACCTTGGTGAAGACCCGTGGGGCTGTCGCCAGCCCGAAAGGCAGAGCTACGAACTGAAGGTGTTCGTCTCCTATAACGAAGCGTAGAAAACGCTGGTGCTCTGGAGCAATCGGCACGTGGAGATAAGCATCCTTGATGTCTATTGATGCTAGGAATCTCCTTGAGACATTGAGGCGATGACGGAGCGGAGGGATTCCATCCGGAACCGCCTGGTTTTCACGTGCTTGTTGAGCAGTTTTAGATCCAGAACGGGACGGAAAGACCCGTCCTTTTTTGGCACCACAAACAAATTGGAGTAAAAACCGTGACCTTGCTCCTGAAGAGGAACAGGGGTCACCACTCCTTCTGCCTTTAGAGTGCACACCGCTTGCAGAAGAGCATCGGCTCGGTCGGAAGGTGGAGAAGTTCTGAAGAAACGAGTTGGAGGACGAGAACTGAACTCTATCCTGTACCCGTGAGACAGAATGTCTCTCACCCAACGGTCTTTGACCTGTGGCAGCCAAATGTCGCCAAAGTGGGAGAGCCTGCCACCGATCGAGGATGCGGAGAGAGGAGGCCGAAAGTCATGAGGAAGCCGCCTTGGTAGCGGGTCTTCCGGCTGTCTTTTTTGGGCGTGACTGAGCCCGCCAAGAATCTGAGCTCCTCTGATCCTTTTGAGTCCTTTTGGATGAGGAAAATTGGGACCTGCCCGAGCCTCGAAAGGACCGAAACCCCGACTGTCCCCTCCTCTGTTGGGGTTTGTTTGGTTTGGGCTGGGGTAAGGATGAATCCTTACCCTTGGACTGTTTAATGATTTCATCCAATCGCTCACCAAACAGTCGGTCACCAGAAAATGGCAAACTGGTTAAGCACTTTTTGGAAGCAGAATCTGCCTTCCATTCCCTTAACCACAAGGCTCTGCGTAAAACCACGGAGTTGGCGGACGCCACTGCCGTACGGCTCGTAGAGTCCAGGACAGCATTAATCGCGTAAGACGCAAATGCAGACATTTGAGAGGTTAAGGATGCCACCTGCGGAACAGATGTACGTGTGACCGTGTCAATCTGTGTAAGACCAGCTGAAATAGCTTGGAGTGCCCATACGGCTGCGAATGCTGGAGCAAACGACGCGCCGATAGCTTCATAGATGGATTTCAACCAGAGCTCCATCTGTCTGTCAGTGGCATCTTTAAGTGCAGCTCCATCTTCCACTGCAACTATGGATCTAGCCGCAAGCCTGGAGATTGGAGGATCCACCTTGGGACACTGGGTCCAGCCCTTGACCACGTCAGGGGGAAAGGGATAACGTGTATCCTTAAGTCGTTTGGAGAAACGCTTATCAGGATAAGCGTGGTGTTTCTGAACTGCCTCTCTAAAGTCAGAGTGGTCCAGAAAAATACTTAATTTACGCTTGGGATACCTGAAATGGAATTTCTCCTGCTGTGAAGCTGACTCCTCCACTGGAGGAGCTGGGGGAGAAATATCCAACATTCTATTGATGGACGCTATAAGATCATTCACTATGGCGTCACCATCAGGAGTATCCAGATTGAGAGCGGTCTCAGGATCAGAATCCTGATCAGCTACCTCCGCCTCATCACACAGAGAGTCCTCCTGCTGGGACCCTGACCAGTGTGATGAAGTCGAGGGTCGCTCCCAGCGAGCTCGCTTAGGCTGTCTGGGACTGTCGTCCGTGTCAGAGCCTTCACCCTGGGATGCATGGGAAACCCCCGGAGCACGGAGCTGTTCCAACTGAGGGGGACCAGGGAGCAATGATTCCACAGTGCCCCTGGTCTGAGTTACTGGTCTAGACTGCAAAGTTTCTAGAATTTTAGTCATAGTCACAGACAATCTATCAGCAAAAACTGCAAACTTTGTCCCCGTCACCTGGACAGTATTCACAGGTGGTTCTCCCTGGGTCACCTCTAGCAGAGGCCCCGGCCGAGCAAGTGCCACAGGGGCCGAGCACTGCACACAATGGGGGTCAGTGGAACCTGGTATAGTAGCCTCACATGCGGTACAAGCAGCATAGAAAGCCTGTGCCTTGGCACCCTTGCTTTTTGCGGACGACATGCTGTTGTCTCCTCTGAGCCATCTAGGAGGGTATATAGCCAAGAATCACCAGCGACCGTACAGTGCAATGTATAGCATGCAAGCATAAAAATACAAATGTACACTAGTGGGATCAGCACCAGAGGTGCCGCTTACCGCCCGCTCAAAGGCGGGTGTGTGGTTGCCAGAATCCCGTGTCTGGGTCTCCCAGAACTTGTCTCCCTTCTCCAGCTGAGACTGCACACAGGAATGGCTGCCGGCGTCCTGTGAAGAGGGGCGTACCGTGGGCGTGCCTCAGACAAAGTGCGGGAAACTGGCGTCCCACTGTGTCCAGTGTGAGGGCTGGAGTATGTAAAGTAGACTCCAGCCCTCGGCGCTGACGTTCTGTACAGCGTCCCGCCCTTCCCCTGACTGGCAGGCCTGGGGGCGGGAACGAAACGAAACTAGGCCGCAAAAGCCGGGGACTCAAGTAATAAGCGCGGCCGTCATATATGCACGGCCAGCGCGGAAGTCCCCGGCGCACCACAAGTCCCAGCCGCGCCGCAGTGTAAAACTGACAGCAGCGGCCGGCGCGGCAGTTCCCAATACATTGACTCACTCAGCAGAGCTGTAGTTAGTAATGGCACAAGCGCGCAGCGCTGTTGTCCCCGGCGCACTAACACACCCAGCAATGCTGCAGTGTGTCTGCGCGCGGTCTGTACGGGGACACAGAGTACCTTGACGTAGCAGGGCCATGTCCCTGACGATACTCAGCTCCATATCCAGCAGATCCAGCGGCTGTGGATGGAGCACGGTCTCTGTGCCTGGAGACCGGTAAAGTCCCACTTCACCCAGAGCCCTAATGGGGATGGGGAAGGACGCAGCATGTGGGCTCCAGCCTCCGTACCCGCAATGGGTACCTCAACCTTAACAAACACCGCCGACAAAAGTGGGGTGAGAAGGGAGCATGCTGGGGGCCCAAGTATGGGCCCTCTTTTCTTCCATCCGACATAGTCAGCAGCTGCTGCTGACTAAACAGTGGAGCTATGCGTGGATGTCTGACCTCCTTCGCACAAAGCATGAAAACTGAGGAGCCCGTGATCCCACGGGGGGTGTATAGGCAGAAGGGGAGGGGCCTTACACTTTTAAGTGTAATACTTTGTGTGGCCTCCGGAGGCAGTAGCTATACACCCAATTATCTGGGTCTCCCAATGGAGCGACAAAGAAAATACTTTTTACATCTTTAGGCTGAGAAAATTCTAGTCTTTGGGCTGAGAAAATGCGCTTATATTTTTGCTCAAAACAAAAAAAAAATAAAAATCTGGGCTATCATTTATTATGTGTAGTCTTAAAGAATATCTGTATTTTCAGGTGAGTGTTCAGAATAAGTAACTGGCATTTATAGATGCATCTCTTTATACTAGTACAATGTGCCTGTAAAGAAGAAAAATACTTTTTAGGTCTTTAGGCTCAGAAAATTCTGGTCTTTAGGTTGAGACAATTCTCCTCTATATTGGCTCAAAAGTAAAAACAAACAACAAATTTGGGATATGATTTATTATGTGCGGCCATAATGCATATCTGTCATTTCAGGCGATTGTTCAGAATAAGTAACTGGCATATAGAGATGCATATTTTTGTACCAATTCATTGTGCCTGTAAAGAAGAAAAATACTTTTTAGGTCTTTGGGCTGAGAAAATTCTGGTCTTTAGGCTCAGAAAATGCTGTTATATTTTGGATCAAAACTAAAAAAAAAAAAAAAATCTAGGGTAACATTAATTATATGTGGTCTTAGAGCATATCTCTCCTTTCAGGTGAGTGTTCAGAATAAGTAACTGGTATACAAAGATGCATCTCTTTGTACCAGTACATTGTGCCTGTAAAGAAGAAAAATACTTTTTAGGTCTTTAGGCTGAGAAAATTCTTTTATATTTTGTCTCACTGCTATCATTTCTGCCTACCATGGTAGAGGTTAAGAGTTCGAATCCTAGGTAAGTTCACAGGAAAAGAAAATAATTAACTAAACATGGAATCCAAACTGCCATATGGATAAAGAAAGAGGAATAAGGTAGAACCCATGCAAATCTTAAACCATGTTGGACTAAATCCAGAGACCATAAACTCCAGAGGCCATTGTGGACCTTAACTAGTAAATTGTGTGGCCATGGACCATGACCTACCTTCTGCTTTGCTGAGCTCCAGTGCCAAGTGCTCTCTGGCTTTGGCCTCCTCATTGAGTCTTTCTTGAAGCTCTTCCTGGCATCTGAGCAGTTCAGTAGTCTCCTGTTTCCTTTTGATGGACTCCCGTATCAGTTCTGTCTGTGCCGCCTTGGCATGAGCGAGCTGCAACAAGAATACGATAGCTCGTCAATACAGTTGGAGTATAATCAGAAACTATGCGTGAATAATACTAGAGCGGCAGATACGGTCAGAAGCAAAGTGTAGCGTTGTCCTAGTTTAACACCTTAGACGACCAAATACTTTTTTTTTTTGTGAATGTGTTATAACTTCATTTGTCGGGGGTAACTAAATAAACTTGTCTAGACTAATTTTTTTTATTGTGTTTTTACTTATTTATTAGATCCATATATTGCATACTGTATACTTAAAAAGTAATAAAAAAAACCCAAAAAAACCCCTGGAATTACATTCATGTGTGGTCTTAAACCCTATCTGTCATTTAATATCTTCACATTTCAGAGTGCAACGGTCTCTTTTTGTTATAATATATCTCATGCTCAGTATGCACCTGTTCACACTTGCCTGTTAGGAAGTGCAGTCAGTCTTTTTACTTAGGTTATAGAGTCATGCCTTCTAATTGAGCACTCCTCATCTGCCTTAGGCGATTTTAACTCTTTATTAGCAGGTTCCTATCTGATCAGAAATTGGAGGGGGGGGGGTTAATCCAAAGAGACGCATTACAGTAGATAGGGACCTTGACGTTGCCTGTTGGGCTCACATAAAGCTGGCATTTTTTATATCTAAGTATCTAAATTTTTAGATTTTTTTTCATAGCAGTAATGGATGTTCATATTGCTATATTAATTGTTAACATATCTTTACATGTTTTTTTTGTTAACATATAGCATTTCAGAGTGTAACTGTGTCTTTATGCTCATGTTCTGTATGCACCTGTTCACACTTGCGTGTTAGGAAGTGACATTTTTTTTTTTTTACTTAGATTATGGGGGTCCTGCCTTCTGATTGAGCACTTCATCAGCATTAGGTGATTTTTATCCACCCATAAATTGGAGATTTTTTTAACCCAAAAAGAGAGGCATTGGAGTAGATAGGCACCCAACAGTAAGTGATGCGCCTTGACTTTGGCTGTTGGGCTCACATAAACCTGACATTTATATGCTGAGAATCTCAATTTTTACATGTTTTTTTTCTTAGCAGTACTGCATGTTCATATTCTAGAGTATCACTGTCTCTTTTTGTTATAACATACCTCATGCTGTGTATGCACCTATTCACACTTGTGTGTCAGGAAATACCATCAGTCTTTGTACTTAAATTTCCAGAGTGTGTTCAGAATAAGCAAGCATGAGGAATAACACTATAAATGTCCATTATATGACTTGTATGCGGTGTTTTTCCACTAGTTTTCTCACCTACAGCTCCAATTTTCACTTTTCTCTGAGCTAGTGGGTGCAGACTCACTGCTATATGCTTCTCATACACAGCACACACAGACATGAGGGATTCCTGCTCTCCTGCCTCTATGTTAGACATGTTCGGATCAGTGACCCTGTTCTTACCCTAATTGATTTAGGCCTTTTTTTTCAAAGTAAATTATGAGTTTGGGAGTTAGGAATAGGAGAAAAAGGGGCTCATAAGTGGAGAAAGAAGCAGATTTCTCTGGTTAGATATATTATAGTTTCCTATATTTGCTTGTACTATTGATTTATGCAATGATAATAATCTTTGTTCTTCGGAGATCTGAGCAATAAGAATCGCACAAAAGACACAGTACTACCAAGAGCATCAAGGAGGATGAAAACCACAGCAAAGCTTGCGATACTGCGGTTTTTCGGGGAATCAAGTCCCGGTCTGACTTCACAAGACAAAAGAGACACTGTGATATAGAAAGTGGCTATACACACGTCATTAAAGGGAATGTTTAACCTAAACAGCCGCAGGGAGAATTACAAGCCTTACATTCAGTACGAGGGAGAAAGAATATCAATTTGCTTATGTCCGTTACCCATTGAGGGGAGGGAAAGAAAACAGATAAAAATGTTATTCTTACATCAAAGAAACTTCACAGGGTTACAAAATCATGGCCGCTTTATTTCAGGCCTCATTCACACAAAAAACGAACGTTTCGCACGATTCGTGGTATAGGTACATATATCCATGTGCTGTCCATGTGCTATCCATGTGACATCCGGATAGCCCATGGACAGCACAAACTTGTAGATTTACCTGTCCCCGGCACTGCTGTTGCACTTGCTTTCGGGTTTGCAGTCAGTGCAGTGAATATTCATGAGGCATAATGAGTGGGACCCAGAAGCAACAGCAGCGCTGGAGACAGTAGAGTATAAAAATATATTTATTCTTCAGTGGCGTCGGTTTCCTCCAGGACATGTCGCACAGATCACATCAATGTGTGGTCCGCGTGACACCCGTGCAGCTTGCCAAAAATGGACGTCGTCGTGTGGAGCACATGGACACGTATGTGCTCCACACAGACACACGGTCCTTGTCAAAACTCAGATGTGTGCGTAAACCCATTGATTTTTATGGGCCTAGGTGTGTCTCCGGTATGTGTGAAAATGGACGTCACACGTACCGGAGATATGGATGTGTGATGGAATCCCCAGAAACAGCGCCACACCTGTCCGCAAAGTTGTGCGTGTTATTGCACCTTAACTCCAGTTTCTTCAATACAGCTGAGCTGCAATACCAGACACAACCCATGGTCAGGGGTGGCGCTGCTTTACTAATCTTGTTCAACCCCTTTAAACCTTTTGCAAGAGCACAAATGATTAGGTAATAAAGGAAGGTCATGACAAATGCAAAATAATGTGACTAGAGGTAATAAAATACGGTCAAAGAACACAGCAGGTGAGTAAAGACGTAAAAATAAGTGAAATATCCACCCTGACGTGTATTTGCACTTTCATCAGCACTAATCTACGGCTGACCCGTTGGCTTTGGCTGGTCCACACAGGGGACGACATGGAAACTGAAGTGCCCCTGTGCAGGACTTGAATCTGGAACCCCTCCGCTGTGGCCCACATATATATATATATATATATATATATATATATACATATATATACACACACACACACTGGGTGGTGCAAAAGTAGGTGGACAGTATGTGTAATAGGGTTATCAAACATGGTGTAAAGTGAAACTGACTCAGTTGCCCTTAGCAACCAATCAGATTCCACTTTTCACTGTTCAAGGACTTTTTGGAAAATGAAAGGTGGAATCTGATTGGTTGCTAAGGGCAACTGAGTCAGTTTCACTTTACACCATGTTTGATGAATCTTCCCCTTCATAACCCTATTACACACACTGTCCACCTACTTTTGGACCACTATATATATATACACACACACACACACACACACACACACATATATATGTCGCGGGCGGGGAGGAGGGTGTCAGCACACCGCTTTCACCCCTTCTGCTCGGGTCCGGCAGTTGCTCCTGGTGGCTCGAGCTGCGGGCCGGATCCCGGGGTGTCTCGAGCGACACTCCTCGCCCGTGAGTGAAAGGGGGGTGTTTGTTGGGGTTATAGTTCGTGACGCCACCCACGGTTGTGGTGATTGCACCACCGCTGCTTTGGATGGGGAGCCCGGGGATGGTGATGGGAGCAGCCAGGTGTTGTGTTGCCCCTCCGTGGGTAGGGGTTGGTGATCCCGGGGCCCGGTGAAGAGATGTGAAGTGTAGGGCCTGGAGGGCGCAGAGACGCGGGGGCAGCGCTGTGCCTTGCGGCACTGTGGTACTCACTCAGCCTGAGACACGGACACAGTTTGTACGGTAAACCAACGGCTGGTAGGACGGTCCCACAGACGGTTGCACCTGCACTCCCGGTAGTTAACGGTGTTGTCACTCTTCCCTGCACCTTGTGTTCTGATGGTGGTAGCGGTGGATTCCCTCCGGTTACCCGCTCCCCGACTGCAATCTGGGCCGGAGGAGCTCTACACTTTGCCCGCAGGCGCTGGCCCTGGGGAAACTGGTGCCTTGGCGGTGGCGGTGTCTCCCCGGTAATGGTCGGGCTGTTGCCGTCAATCGGGACTTTGTTGCTGGGAGATCTACGTCCCCTTCACTAACGGATTTAGCAGATCTGACGACTCCTAGCCCTGCTGGGGTCTGAAAGGCCCCTGTCCTGGTGCTGACTGTCCTTCGGAACACTGCTCCAGACCACCGGGCACACAGCCAACGGGGTCCTTCCAGGAACCTCCGAACCGTCCCACTCCGGACAGCCACCGTCGTTGTCAACCTTGCTGGTTCCGTCCGGACACACAGTCACGGACCTTCAGGCTTTTCTGTCACTTTCTACTTTCTCCTTTCTACTTTCACTTCTGGTTGTTCACTCTAGCCCTTCACTGGACTTCACTCTTGCCCTGCCTGGGCTTTCTGCCTTACTCAAGCTCGTCCCTGAGCTGACTCCTGGTAACTTCCTGCCTCCAGATCTGTGAGCTCCTTGGTGGGCGGAGCCAACCGCCTGGCCCACCCCCTGGTGTGCATCAACAGACTGCTGGAAGAGGGCAACAAGGATTTGTGTTTTGACTGTGGTGTTCCTACCTGGGATGTGGGGTGTGGTGGTGTTGTGTCCTGTGTCCCCTGGCTTGCCCAGGGCGACACATTCCCCCTTAGCAAAATGCAGACCGTCCGCGGGCTGCCGTCCTACACCGGTTTTATTTTTCTGTGAAAAAGGGGATAACAGGTTAAACATATATACATTACATTTTTAATCAACTCTTCCCAAGACGGGAGGCACATTTACTTTTAACGTTACAACGGTGTACGGTCACGGTTTCCGCTCTCTCCCACCCAAGCAACCTGGCCCTGATGCTGCCCCTAAAACCCAGGCAGCACCCCTTGACCCACAGTCCAGCACAAGTCACCCGAGCGGGATCTGTCCTTCCCTCCAGAGGGTAGCCACCGGTTCCTTTGGTGGCTGGGCCCTGGCCTGCTCTGCTCAGGGCCCTCCCTCCAACCTGCCTCTCCGGAGGCGGCATGGCGGAAACGGTAACGGTACCCAACATATTTACAAGCCACTAACGTTTGTGGTTGCCCTGCAGAGTTCACGGGCTTGTCCATGGCAGTTCCCATGCATTTTTAAACTTAAACGGTCCCCACGGGGACAACGGTGCCGGCTCCAGCCGGTTCAAATCACAAAGGCAAATCTGGTGAAAACTCGGTAATCATTTTTCATTTATCATCAGAATTTTCAAACTTTTCAAACAAGCAGGTGGTCCCAACGGGGACGGTGCTGCGGGCATCTGCTGCCCTTTTGCGGCTTAACAGTCCATTCTCACTCGTGGGGCTCTAGTGCCACCTTCACACGGTGCACCGCTCTGGACCCCAATGGTAGCTCGCTGCAGGCGACCCTCTTCCATATTCATGCGGGCATGCACATCCGCTCTACACCCCTCTCGGGCATCGATCTCCCTGCGCAGCTGCTGTTGCCGCCGCTCCCAGCCGGGAGTACTTTCTGTTTGCTCCGGTTCAGCATGTGCGGGGGATGGGCCCAGCCAGAGTCCCTCCGTGTCGGCTACGACCGGCACCTTCAGTAATGAGGGACCCCGCTGTGACATGGCCTCCTCTGCCTCCTGGCAGCTGCATCCCCGCCGTGTCTCCGGTGCATCTTTGCTGACGGGCTCAGCCTTTGGCTTCTTCCATAGAAGCGGTTCAGGGTGGTCATGAGCTTCTGCTGCAGGTCGGTCCGCCGGGGCGGATTGGCAGGGTACCGCTACCGGTGGTGGTGGTAGCGGGCCTAGTGGCGGGGCAGCAGCAGCTAACGCGGGTAGCGGGAGAGGCAGCAGGGTGAACGGGTGTAGGCCGGGCCCCTCAGCCGCAGCGGCCGATCCCTTGGGAATACAGGGACGTGGGTCTCTTACCCGTTCCTCCAAATCTTCCTCCACCTCGCATCTCCGCATAGCAGCCACCGCTTCCACCATGTCGGCCTCCCACTCCTCCAGGAGGAGCTGCATGCGGACCTGCAGACGGCTGCTTAGCTGGGCGGTCCGGACTTCCACCCACGCCACCATGCCGGGCGCGGGGACCACGGTGTTGTTGGTCGGACTCAGCATCTTTAGCAGCGGCCTCTTCCAGGAACCAGTCAATGGCCGCAGGGTCCTGGCGTCCCTGCTTGTATAGCCGCAGCTACATGCGGCCAGCCGCCATCGCGTCCCCCTTAGCTCTTTCCGGCCCCTCCTCTCTCAGGGCGGGGCTTTGGCCTTCGCGCCTCTACTGCTCGAGAAGACGCTCGAGCGGGAACTTTTCGCGCCAAAGATGGCGGCTTCTGAAATTTTTCTGCCGGATACCTCCGGCTGTAACAAGGCGCACCTCTACCTGACGGCAGAGCGGTAAGATCCTGTTCGTGACGCCAAGTTGTCGCGGGCGGGGAGGAGGGTGTCAGCACACCGCGCTCACCCCTTCTGCTCGGGTCCGGCAGTTGCTCCTGGTGGCTCGAGCTGCGGGCCGGATCCCGGGGTGTCTCGAGCGACACTCCTCGCCCGTGAGTGAAAGGGGGGTGTTTGTTGGGGTTATAGTTCGTGACGCCACCCACGGTTGTGGTGATTGCACCACCGCTGCTTTGGATGGGGAGCCCGGGGATGGTGATGGGAGCAGCCAGGTGTTGTGTTGCCCCTCCGTGGGTAGGGGTTGGTGATCCCGGGGCCCGGTGAAGAGATGTGAAGTGTAGGGCCTGGAGGGCGCAGAGACGCGGGGGCAGCGCTGTGCCTTGCGGCACTGTGGTACTCACTCAGCCTGAGACACGGACACAGTTTGTACGGTAAACCAACGGCTGGTAGGACGGTCCCACAGACGGTTGCACCTGCACTCCCGGTAGTTAACGGTGTTGTCACTCTTCCCTGCACCTTGTGTTCTGATGGTGGTAGCGGTGGATTCCCTCCGGTTACCCGCTCCCCGACTGCAATCTGGGCCGGAGGAGCTCTACACTTTGCCCGCAGGCGCTGGCCCTGGGGAAACTGGTGCCTTGGCGGTGGCGGTGTCTCCCCGGTAATGGTCGGGCTGTTGCCGTCAATCGGGACTTTGTTGCTGGGAGATCTACGTCCCCTTCACTAACGGATTTAGCAGATCTGACGACTCCTAGCCCTGCTGGGGTCCGAAAGGCCCCTGTCCTGGTGCTGACTGTCCTTCGGAACACTGCTCCAGACCACCGGGCACACAGCCAACGGGGTCCTTCCAGGAACCTCCGAACCGTCCCACTCCGGACAGCCACCGTCGTTGTCAACCTTGCTGGTTCCGTCCGGACACACAGTCACGGACCTTCAGGCTTTTCTGTCACTTTCTACTTTCTACTTTCACTTCTGGTTGTTCACTCTAGCCCTTCACTGGACTTCACTCTTGCCCTGCCTGGGCTTAACTCTCTACTCAAGCTCGTCCCTGAGCTGACTCCTGGTAACTTCCTGCCTCCAGATCTGTGAGCTCCTTGGTGGGCGGAGCCAACCGCCTGGCCCACCCCCTGGTGTGCATCAACAGACTGCTGGAAGAGGGCAACAAGGATTTGTGTTTTGACTGTGGTGTTCCTACCTGGGATGTGGGGTGTGGTGGTGTTGTGTCCTGTGTCCCCTGGCTTGCCCAGGGCGACACATATACATATATACACATACATATATACATGTAGATTATTTACACGCATTAACAAACCATGTATACATATACAGAGTACACACGTGCACGAAAACACATGTAGAATACACACACAGCGCACGTACCACATGCATATACACAATGACACGTTATGATGCACATGTTCACACGACAAAACAATTCTTTTATTTTCTTCTTCATTCATAGTTGTAGCATTCATACCCTTTTTATTGTAATCCCCTTCCCCTTTTCGTGCTTTTGTTTTTTCCTCCCTTTATGCAAAGAACGATACAGGAAGATACTGTATACTGATAGGATCTTATTCTCCTTTGCATCATCCCTTTCATCTCCCATTAAAGATGAAGAATCAAGGAGGAACATTCTTTTTTTGGAGTCTATTGCGTTGAGGAGCGGGGGCGACAATCCTCAGGGTGCCGGCCTCCGCGGACAGGCAGGGCACACTTACCAGGTTCTGTTTTAGGGATAGAAGAGCAATTCTAATAATTTTACCCTGTAACGGTGCACCTACCAGTCAATCTTTGTGTGTTTATCTGTCATATTTTCATGTTTTTAATGAACAGTGTTTTCAAACCAAGGGGCTTTGTTATGTGAGCTTTTCAGTTGAGACCCCCGACAAAAAATCATAAAGGGAACCTGTCAGGTGCAATATGCAGCCAGTACCACGAGCAGTTCTGGGTGTATATTACTAATCCCTGCCTAACCGTCCATGAATCTAGTAGCATAGATAAAGAGATCTATAGAAAAAGTATTTCTAAAGATCCTTTATGATATGCAAATGAGCGCAGGGACTAGTCACAAGGGCGTTATTTTCCCCAACTAGCCTGCCCTCTTAGCATGCTAGCACACCCACAGGTATGTACTAACATGCTATTCACTGCCCGGCGTTATCAGCGGTGATGCGTGTACCTGTGTCCGTTGTCACTGCATCAGACGCCGGGCAGTGCGCAAGATCAGAAGCCCGGTCCGAACTTCTGGTCATGAGCACTATGAAGCTGGGTGTACGCGTCCCGGCTTCTGAGAGGTTTAGGGCGCATGACCAGAAATGCAGTGACACCTGATAATGCGTACTGTTGATGCGGTGACATCGGACACAGGTATGATCACCACCACTGATGATGTTGGGCAATGGGCATTGAAGAACGTGTTAGCACACCCCTGTGGGCGTGCTAACATGCTAAGAAGGTGGTTGAGTCAGGGGAAATAACACCCTTGTGATTAGTCCCTGCGCTCATTACCATATCATAAAGGATATTTAGAAATAATTTTTCTATAGATCTCTTTATCTATGCTACTGTATACAGGGACGGTTAGGCAGGAATTTGCAATATGCACCCAAAACTGCTCGTGGTGCTGGGTGCATATTCGACCTGACAGGTTCCCTTTAAACGCCATATTCCAGATTCACACATACGTGTTTTTTTGGTCTGAGTATGGACACAATGCACGAACCAGCCGCGGTCTACTGACCCAAACATGACAACCTCATAGGCTGTTGAGTTTAGGTTCGGAGACCTGCGACCCCTGCATTGCAGTCTGTACTCAGGCCAAAAAACACGGATATGTGAATCCAGCCCCTTTAACATACAGGACTTGCAGTTTGCCGTGAATATTAGCCCTGCTCTCTGCACTGATGGAATACCAGAAGTTGAATATGAATATAAATAATAAATGGGCAGGAAAAACACTGGATTATTTAGTCTATTCCAGGACATGCCATGAACACAAAGGGGAGCGTCACGCTGGGGTAATAATTTGCTTCGCTCTGTCACCGTCTGATATGGAAACATCCCTTTTATTTGTGGATAATGATCTTATAAAAGCAACATATTAAGGTTACTGTTATTACATTACACAGTATCCAACCCATTCACAGGGTCACGTCAAGTTCTGATAATGTCTATACAGGTTGTGCAAAGTCCGGTGAGAAGGTTTTCCAAGATTAGAAAATAGGGATAAAGCTTTCCTTTCCCGGAAATAATAGTGACACCTCCGTCTATTGGCCGGGTCTGGTATTGCAGTTTAGCCCTATTCACATGGATGGGGATTAATTGAAATAGCCCACTGACTGTTATGTAGCACTTTTTGGAAAATAGCAGACTTTTTATTTCTAATTCTGGACAATCCCTTTAAGACCAATCTAAATGGCCTTGAGGGAGGGGGGTAGCGTTATTTTCCCAGAGATGGTAAAAAAACGCTAATAAGCCATTTATTAGAACATGGTTATTAAAGGATTGGTGCTACCATCTTATTTGGTTTCCTCCCTGGTTGCTTGGTGCGTCGGCCGGTGAAGGAGGGGCATGTGACCAGACCAGTCCATCAGCGGCGCCTATAGAATGGCACTGCGCATGCGCTAGCTTCACATGTGCTATGTAATGAAGGCTAATGATATGCCCATCCATGTTGAAGATTGCAAAACCGTGCATACAGGTGACAAAACAACTGTCATGGGTGTGCCCCGCTCTGGGGAGACCGGTGGCAAGTCTGGGACCAGAAGGTCACATCGCCTAACTATTCACAGGTTTGCAGCTTGTGTCTGCATGAATCTACTTTATTTTGGTGGTGTAGGGGTTAAGGGCACTTTCCTATCTTGCTATCCTTTGTAGCCTTAGGCCTTGTGCGCACTAGGCGTTTTTGCCGCGTTTTTAGCGGCGTTTTTTACCGTGTTTTTGTGCTGAAAACGCAATGACATTGCTTCCCCAGCAATGTCTATGGGTTTTCATAAGTGCTGTCCGCACACAGCGTTTTTTTTGTAGCTGCGTTTTTGTGGTGACCACAAAAATGCAGCATGTCAATTATTTCTGCGTTTTTCACCCATTGAGTTCAATGAGATGTTCAACAACGCAATGAAAAACGCATATAGCCGCGTTTCTATGACTAAAAACGCAGCTATAAACGCAAGGGGTGGGTACTAAAGTGACGTGTACAGGAAGAGGATTCCTTCTGTTGTTAAACACAGAAGCATGAATCCTCCCGGTACCGTCACCGCTGCCTCCACAACCCGCCCGGTGCCATGTCAGCTCCGTGCGGCGCCATGTCTGGGCGGGAGGTGGAGGCAGCGGCGAAAACCAAAGTGAACAGTAGAAAAAAAAATGTCATATATACTCACCTGTCTGCAGGGTCCCGGTGCCATGCCCGCTCCTGTCCCGGTCCCGCCGCTCTGGCTGTGTGCAGTCTCCCCGGGGCAGGACCTTGCTTGCAGGACCTGGCGGTGGATCACCTGATGCAGTCACCTGACGCATCAGCTGATCGTAGTCTCGCCGGCTTTTTCGCGCCCGGCCGGCTATCAGCTGATCCTGCCGTCAGGGGACTTCATCAGCTGATTACCAGCAGCTCCTGCAGCGATGGGACAGGATCAGACTCCTGTCCAATCGATCGCTCCAGGAGCTGCCGGTAATCAGCACAGCACATAAGTGAGTATTGTGTTTTTTTTTTGCACTGATACATCAGCTGATTGTATAACCGGCTTTTATACAATCAGCTGATGTGTCATGTGATTCACGTAGTTTAACCTTACACATCATCTGATCGCTCTGCCTTCCAGCAAACCGATCAGATGATATTGGATCCGGATTGGACGGCGCGGGACCCTAACCCAGGATTACTGCGGAGGGGGGTTCTTTATTTCAATAAAGATGGAGTCACTAATTGTGTTGTGTTATATTTCTAAAATAAATATTTTTCTGTGTTGTTTTTTTTTTTTTTATCATTACTAGAAATTCATGGTGGCCATGTCTAATATTGGCGTGACACCATGAATTTCGGGCTTAGGGCTAGCTGATAATATACAGCTAGCCCTAACTCCATTATTACCCAGCTAGCCACCCGGCATCAGGGCAGCTGGAGGAGTTGGATACAGCGCCTGAAGATGGCGCTTCTATGACAGCGCCATTTTCTGGGGTGGCTGCGGACTGCAATTCGCAGTGGGGGTGCCCAGAAAGCTTGGGCACCCTGCACTGTGGATTCCAATCCCCAGCTGCCTAGTTGTACCCGGCTGGACTCAAAAATTAGGCGAAGCTCACGTCATTTTTTTTTTAAAATTATTTCATGAAATTCATGAAATAATTTAAAAAAAAAGGGCTTCCCTATATTTTTGGTTCCCAGCCGGGTACAAATAGGCAGCTGGGGGTTGGGGGCAGCCCGTACCTGCCTGCTGTACCCGGCTAGCATACAAAAATATGGCGAAGCCCATGTCATTTTTTAATTTCTTTTTGGGCAAAAAACTGCATACAGTCCTGGATGGAGGATGCTGAGCCTTGTAGTTCTGCAGCTGCTGTCTGCTCTCCTGCATACACTAGTGCAGGGGTGGGGAACCTCCGGCCCGCGGGCCACATGCGGCCTGCCATGACCTTTTATGTGGCCCCCGGGCAGATTCCCGGGGGAGGCAGTGCTGGTGCTGTCACTGCAGTTTGCTGCCGCCGGCCCTTTAAATCCACACATTGCTGTTTGTGCTGCAATGTGTTCTCCCGTCGGCCAGTGCCAATTGTGGGCGGGTCCACAGCAGCCTCGCAGCTTCCAGCGTTGTGTGTCCGCCCCCTGCCCTCCGGAGATCAGTGCCTGCCTTCTCCTTCTGATGCAGTGTGTCCGGCTCCTGCACTCTGGTGATGTGAGTGCAATGCTGATGTGAGTCCAGCACCGACCCTCTGCTGCTATGTGCCCTGCCCAATGCTTTGTGCCTCCCCACACCAGTTCTGTAAACCCTCTCCCCCAGAGTTGCATGAAACTCTCAGCGCAGTGTGGCCCCCAATGTCCTGTGTGCAGCCCCCCAATGTCCTGTGTGCAGCCCATCACCCAGTAGTCCTGTTTGCACCCCCCTCAATCCTGTGTGCACCCCTTC
Organism: Anomaloglossus baeobatrachus; assembly: GCF_048569485.1. NCBI lineage: Eukaryota > Metazoa > Chordata > Amphibia > Anura > Aromobatidae > Anomaloglossus > Anomaloglossus baeobatrachus. Next base: position 546,964,682 of record NC_134358.1, on the reverse strand, counting down.
TCCAGTCCTGTGTGCAGCCCCCCAATGTCCTGTGTGCACCCCCACACAATCCTATGTGCAGCCCATCACCCAGTCCTGTGTGCACCCCCCAGTCATGTGTGCACCCCCCAGTCGTGTGTGCACCCCCCAGTCGTGTGTGCACCCCCCAGTCGTGTGTGCACCCACCCCAGTCGTGTGTGCACCCACCCCAGTCGTGTGTGCACCCACCCCAGTCGTGTGTGCATCCACCCCAGTCGTGTGTGCACCCACCCCAGTCCTGTGTGCACCCCCCCAGTCCTGTGTGCACCCCCAGTCCTGTGTGCACCCACCCCAGTCGTGTGTGCACCCACCCCAGTCGTGTGTGCACCCACCCCAGTCGTGTGTGCACCCACCCCAGTCGTGTGTGCACCCACCCCAGTCGTGTGTGCACCCACCCCAGTCGTGTGTGCACCCACCCCAGTCGTGTGTGCACCCCCCCCAGTCGTGTGTGCACCCCCCCAGTCGTGTGTGCACCCCCCCAGTCCTGTGTGCACCCCCCCAGTCCTGTGTGCACCCCCCCCAGTCCTGTGTGCACCCCCCCAGTCCTGTGTGCACCCCCCAGTCCTGTGTGCACCCCCCAGTCCTGTGTGCACCCCCCCAGTCCTGTGTGCACCCCCCCAGTCCTGTGTGCACCCCCCCAGTCCTGTGTGCACCCCCCCAGTCCTGTGTGCACCCCCCCAGTCCTGTGTGCACCCCCCCAGTCCTGTGTGCACCCCCCCAGTCCTGTGTGCACCCCCCCAGTCCTGTGTGCACCCCCCCAGTGATGTCTGTGCCTCCCCCACCAGTGATGTCTGTGCCTCCCCACCAGTGATGTCTGTGCCTCCCCCACCAGTGATGTCTGTGCCTCCCCCCCAGTGATGTCTGTGCCTCCCCCCCAGTGATGTCTGTGCCTTCCCCACAGTGGTGTCTGTGCCTTCCCCACAGTGGTGTCTGTGCCTTCCCCACAGTGGTGTCTGTGCCTTCCCCACAGTGGTGTCTGTGCCTTCCCCACAGTGGTGTCTGTGCCTTCCCCACAGTGATGTCTGTGCCTTCCCCACAGTGGTGTCTGTGCCCCCAGCCCCATGCCCCCAGTTAATTAATTGCTTCACCCAATATAGCAGGGTCATTTAAACATTGATAATTTTGTGCGGCCCCCGAAGGTTGGTAGAAATTTCCAAATGGCCCCCGACAGAAAAAAGGTTCCCCACCCCTGCACTAGTGAATGGAGGATGCTGAGCCTTGTAGTTCTGCAGCTGCTGTCTGCTCTCCTGCATACACTAGTTCTGCAGCTGTCTGCTCTCCTGCATACAATGAACATTTTGAAGAAGGAAATGACATCAGACCTTTTTTTTTTTTTTCATCAACAATCTTTAATGGCATTGTGCACTGATTAAAAACGCAGTGAGCAAAAACGCAGCAAAAAAACGCACCAAATCGTGGCAAAAACGCATGCGTTTTTGTCGCGTTTTTTAGCCGTGGGTGCGTTTTTTGAGACAAAAACGCACATAAAAACGCAGCGTGAAAAAAACGCCTAGTGCGCACATACCCTTAATCTCAGGTGCATCTCTTTGTGATCACTCCCCTTTGCTATAAAGTAACGTGTCTTATCTGTTGCTAATTATAGAATCTCATTTTTATGCTGACCACTTTGGAAGGAGCTTGTCTCTGGAAGAAGCTGAGGAGTCGTGACTATTGCAGCTGTGGTGTTAGCTGCATTGGAGGAGTTTTGAGTGTTTTCCTTTTTGTGTCTATTTTCACTCTGTCTGCCTCCCTTCCCTTGTGTTGTCTTATTGAAGTAGTGAGACTAGTGCTCTTGCTGTCCTTCTCACTAGCCAGGGTGAGTTCAAAGCAAGCGAGGACCTAGGCATGTGATGGCGACAGGGGAAAGGACATGTATTGGGACGTTAGGGAGTGTATGGTGCTATTTAGCTGCATTGGAGGAGCTTCGAGTGTTTTCCTTTTTGTGTCTATTTTCACTCTGTCTCCCTTCCGTTGTATTATTGAAGTGGTGAGACTAGTGCTTTTTCTTGCCTACTCACTAGCCAGCTTGAGTTCAGGGCAAGAAAGTGCCTAGGCATGTGATGGCAACAGGGGGAAGGACCAGTATAGGGACGTTAGGGCGCGTATGGTGTTTAGTTGCATTGGGGAGCTTCGAGTGTTTTCCTTTTTGTGTCTACTTTCCCTTGTGTTGTATTATTGAAGTGGTGATACTAGAGCTCTTGCATGCCTACTCACTAGCCAGGCTGTGTTCGTTCGGGGCAAGTAATGGCCTAGGCATGTAATGGCAACAGGTGGAAGGACCAGTATAGGGACGTTCGGGAGCGTATGGTGATGTTTAGTTGCATTGGGAGAGCTTCGAGTGTTTTCCTTTTTGTGTCTACTTTCCCTTGTGTTGTATTATTGAAGTGGTGAGACTAGTGCTTTAGCTTGCCTTCTCACTAGCCAGGCTGAGTTCAGGGCAAGCAAGGGCCTAGGCATGTGATGGCAACAGGGGGAAGGACACGTATAGGGACGTTAGGGAGCGCATGGTGATGTTTAGTTGCATTGGGGGGAGCTTCGAGTGTTTTCCTTTTTGTGTCTACTTTCACTCGGTTTCCCTTGCCTTGTGTTGTATTATTGAAGTGGTGAGACTAGTGCTCATGCATGCCTTCTCACTAGCCAGCCAGAGTTCAGGCATGTGATGACAACAGGGGGGAGGACACGTATAGGGATGTTAGGGAGCGTATGGTGATGTTTAGTTGCATTGGGGGAGCTTTGAGTGTTTTCCTTTCTGTGTCTACTTACTTTCACTCTGTTTCCCCTGTCTTGTGTTGTATTATTGAAGTGGTTAGACTAGTGGACTTGCTTTCCCTCTCACTAGCCAGGTAGAGTTCAGGGCAAGCGAGGGCCTAAGCACGTGATGGCGATGGGGGGGGACCGTTAGGAGGCATAGGGTGCGGACTCAGGCGAGTGGCAGGAGGTGTCTCCTCTCCCTTTCATCAGGCTCTTCTTTCTACCCAACCCCCCCCATTGTTACACCTCCATTGTGCCGCACTCTGAGCATCTTTATGCTCCAGATATCGGTGTATAAATGTAGGATACTTGTGAAAAATTATCTGACACCTTTCATGTATTCGACTCAGAATATGGACTATTGTTCACCCTTGGCCTTGAACTGGTGAAACAAATGTTTCGCTTGCCCAAAACGCGTGGGAGAAATTAAAAATCTTCCCATAAAAGAAAATAGAGAAAGATATTACATAAATAGTGGTGATGTAACACAGAAGACAACAAACAGACCACAAGTAATAACGACAAGCAATATGCAGTGGACAGGACGGAACGTTCTGATATCCCAGTATTGTTCTACAGAGGATAATGTACAGCGCAGACTATAATACTCCAGACCGAAGTAGACGATTACCAGTGGGCTCGGAGGATCACAATTTGCACGGAGCACCGACCTCCATCACAATGCAATTATTCTGGAATGTCCCCAGAACGGTCATTAATTTTTTACTTCTTCATTACTGAGGAAGGAACCATTATGTTGCGGAGCCGGGTGCGATGGTAGAACAGATAGGTCTGTAACTTAATAGCTGGTGGAGTGGATTGTGTTACGTCTCTGCAAAGAGATCGACAACAGAGGAAAAAAAGCCAAGGTGGACGGGAGGACGTGACACTCAGGACAATTTAGGGCTTTAAACATAAGGTGATGGTCAATCAAATGATCAATGCCAGGAAGTGAGAATTCTGCAACAATTCTGACCCAAAAATCATCACTGTTTGGCGGTATATCCACCCACGTAAAGAGGGGATGTGTTACCCAGTGTAAAAATAATTAACTTTACTCCCCCACCACCGCCTCTCTGCAACTGCTCCCGGTCTTTGTTGACAGGCTGCATCGTGACCTCATGACTACTGTATGTGACTGCTGCAGCCAATCAAGTATATAACGGTATCACTGCTGAGACCACTGATTAGCTACTGAAGTCATGGTGTCACTCCTGCAGCCTGCCAGTAAAGAATGGAGGCAGCTGCAGAGAGGAAGCGCTGCGTGATTAAAAATCATTTTATTATTTCTATACTGGGCAAGCAAAGTGGAATTAAAGTGGTTTCCGAAAAAAAAAACTTTACATGGCAAATGTTGTTACGGTTGTTAGTAGGAAAGGATAAAACCTGTGCTCTCTAATGTTTCCTGTCAGGGTCCAGGACCCCGTGATCGACCAGCGGAGACCCCGTGATCGACTAGTGGAGACCCCGTGATCGTCCAGCGGAGACCCCGTGATCGTCCAGCGGAGACCCTGTGATCGTCCAGCGGAGACCCCGTGATCGTCCAGCGGAGACCCCGTGATCGTCCAGCGGAGACCCCGTGATCGTCCAGCGGAGACCCCTTGATCGACCCAGGAGAGCCCTTGATCGACCCAGGAGAGCCCTTGATCGACCCAGGAGAGCCCTTGATCGACCCAGGAGAGCCCTTGATCGACCCAGGAGAGCCCTTGATCGACCCAGGAGAGCCCTTGATCGACCCAGGAGAGCCCTTGATCGACCCAGGAGAGCCCTTGATCGACCCAGGAGAGCCCTTGATCGACCCAGGAGAGCCCTTGATCGACCCAGGAGAGCCCTTGATCGACCCAGGAGAGCCCTTGATCGACCAGGAGAACCCTTGATCGACCAGGAGAACCCTTGATCGACCAGGAGAACCCTTGATCGACCAGGAGAGCCCTTGATCGACCAGGAGAGCCCTTGATCGACCAGGAGAGCCCTTGATCGACCAGGAGAGCCCTTGATCGACTAGGAGAGCCCTTGATAGACCAGGAGTGCCCTTGATAGACCAGGAGTGCCCTTGATCGACCAGGTGACCCCCTTGACTGACCAGGTGACCCCCCCCTTGATCAACCAGGTGACCCCCCCTTGATCAACCAGTTGACCCCTTGATCGAACAGTTGACCCCTTGATTGACCAGGAGACCCCTTGCCATGGTGTGCGACACCCAAAGTATTTACAAGGGTAGGGCCAACTTAGTTAGGAGGTGTAAAATCAGTAACCAGGTCTGAACTTCCTTCCCACAAGACGTCGTCTGCTAACCTTCTGCGGGCGTGTACAAATATCATTAGAAGGAGAAGTACAGCATGTTATTTTTTTCACCGGCCGCCCTAGGACATTGTGAAAATAACAATTTACTTATGGCACTGATGTCTTCCTCCCATTTGAACACTGATAATTGTGGATCTATTTTTGAAGCCAAGAACAAGATTTAGAGCTCATCCAAGACATGAGACAAGTGGTATCCAAACTGATGGCCACCACCTTTCTCAAGAAGCAATAGGATATAATGGCTAAAAATTAAACTTTTTCAATGCCGAATGGTAGAGATGAGAAGAGGGGCAGCGACTCCCGATAGACATCCATGGAATCCGCCAACAAGCCGAATACTTATGGCCAACTTTACGCAAGGCGTAAGCATTTGGTGGCTTTCGCTGACTGCATAAATAACCTTTCCCAAACTTCCGCAATTGGGGGGGAGAGATGTCTGACCACATCAAAGTCTACCTATAGATTGCAGCCATGTGCTGTACGGGCCGCAGAAGCTAAACGGTTTCCAATTGATGATCTTATGTTTATGGCGGACTCTTCTGACCGAAGAACATCTATTTTATGGTCACCTCCACCCAAAGATAACACTAAATCCCCAGTTTATCCCATAGTGTCTAAGAAGGCAGGACAAACAGGGCGAGGGAGTTGTCTTCATGCAAAATAAACACGTGGCTGCCAATAAAGCGACTGCGCCCTAATGTCTACATGACAATACTGACCCCTGTGGCCGCCGTCTGCAGCCAGGTCTATCCTGTTCTATCACTTACTGAAATGGAAATATTTGGGTAGGAGGCAGAAACTAAGAATAGCAAGCGAGCCGTACACTGATCCAAACAACGATTATGCACGGGATGTAGTATCGACATCAAGAAACAAGGTTTGATACATTTTTTCAATATACAGTACAGACCAAAAGTTTGGACACACCTTCTCATATCTAGAACCACTACCGTATTAAGAGGAGACTTTGTGCAGCAGCCTTCATGGTAAAATAGCTGCTAGGAAACCACTGCTAAGGACAGGCAACAAGCAGAAGAGACTTGTTTGGGCCAAAGAACACAAGGAATGGACATTAGACCAGTGGAAATCTGTGCTCTGCTCTGATGAGTCCAAATTTGAGATCTTCGGATACAACCACTATGTTTTTGAAGAAAAGGTGAACGGATGGACTCTACATGCCTGGTTCCCACCGTGAAGCATGGAGGAGGAGGTGTGATGGTGTGGGGGTGCTTTGCTGGTGACACTGTTGGGGATTTATTCCAAATTGAAGGCATACTGAACCAGCATGTCTACCACAGCATCTTGCAGCGGCGTGCTATTCCATCCGGTTTGCGTTTAGTTGGACCATCATTTATTTTTCAACAGGACAATGACCCCAAACCCACCTCCAGGCTGTGTAAGGGCTATTTGACTAAGAAGGAGAGTGATGGGGTGCTACGCCAGATGACCTGGCCTCCACAGTCACCAGACCTGAACCCAATCGAGATGGTTTGGGGGTGAGCTGGACCGCAGAGTGAAGGCAAAAGGGCCAACAAGTGCTAAGCATCTCTGGGAACGCCTTCAAGACTGTTGGAAAACCATTTCCGGTGACTACCTCTTGAAGCTCATCAAGAGAATGCCAAGAGTGTGCAAAGCAGTAATCAAAGCAAAAGGTGGCTACTCTGAAGAACCTAGAATATAAGACATATTTTCAGTTTCACACTTTTTTAAGTATTTCATTCCACATGTGTTAATTCATAGTTTTGATGCCTTCAATGTGAATCTACAATTTTCAGAGTCATGAAAATAAAGAAAACTCTTTGAATGAGGTGTGTCCAAACTTTTGGTCTGTACTGTGTATATATATATATATATATTATTTTTTTTTTAACAGATTTTCCATGTCTCTAAATAAAATAAATAAAAATAATAAATCCTGAAATCTTGACGTTCTCACACTGACCACTATTGTGCCAATATCGGGCTGATAATTCCTTTTCTGTAAAGATCACTTCTCAGAAGTCTCATTATCACCACAGACAGGATTAAAATGAAAGGTAAAAGCTTTATAAGATATTTCACAAAATCCATTATTGATAATAGGTGATGTCACAGCTCACCTCCTCCCCCTCCTATACAAGGACTGATTACATCTCTATATACAGTAGATAACAGAGGATGCACTCTTCACAATAGTTGTCACAGCTCACCTCCTTCTGTACAATTAGTGATAACACCTCTACATACAGTAGATAACATAGGAACAGCCATTCACAATAGTCACAATATTATATATATATATATATATATATATATATATATATATATATACACACACACACACACACATATATATATATATATACACATACATACACACACTATACAATATACATACACTATTCACAGTAGTCACAGCTCACCTCCTCCTGTACAATTAGTGATAACACCTCTATACAGTAGATCACACAGGATACACAATTCACAATAGATGTCACAGCTCACCTTCTCCTGTACAATAAGTGATAACACCTCTACATACAGTACATAAAACAGGATCCATTCATAATAGGAGATGCCAAAGCTCACCTCTTCCGTACAATAATGGATATTACCTCTATAAATAGAGTAGATAATACAGAATCTACCATTCACAATAGGTGATATTACAGCTCACCCCCTCCTGCTCCTGTACAATGACAGATAACACCCCTATATACAGTAAACACAGGTTCCACTATTTACAAGAGGAGATGTCACAGCTCACCTCCTCCTATACAATGACTAATAACACCTCTATATACAGTAGATAACACAGGATCCACTATTCTCAATAGGTGATGTCACAGCTCACCTCCTCCCCCTCCTGTACAATGATTAATAACACCTCTATATCAAGTAGATAACAGGATCCACCATTCACAATAGGTGATGTCACAGCTCACCCCCTCCTTCCACAATGACCTCTGAGCAGAGCATGCCCAGTCATTTCAGTATTGCTTCCTATGCCTATATTAGATGCTGTAAAGCATATCTCTTTTGTTAATCGAATCTCAGGTAATATGCTCCCCAAAATCATGAGCAGAATTTATTACAAAAAAAAAATAAAATCTACATCTAGAATTTATTAACAGTATGGAAAAAAAAAACTATCAGTATTTGGTTTTATTTAATATGGAAAAAAGATATACATTAAATATTTCCTTTACAGCCTCGCTCAATTGAAAGCAGAGTGCATGAAGCTTGTATGATGCTGCACAGAACCTCTATGGTTGTGTATTACAAATATAGTGCTGCCACATGGTGCTTCTACAGCACAAGATGTTTGTCCCATTCACTTTTATGGAAAAAAAGGAATGGCTATCTACTTACATTGGTCATATATAAGTGAATGGAGTGGTGGTCACATGTGTGCACTACCGCTTTCATACTTTGAGACCCCCGTTCTTGGGATAGGGGAGGGTCACAGCTGTAGGACCTCCAGGGATCATACATAGCCCCCTTTAACCCAGCCTCGTCAATACAAGAAAGATCTGATACTCAACTTTTGCTGCTAATTAGTGTTTCCCCCAAAAATAAGCCCAGGATTTTTGGAACTATAAGCCCAACTCCAAAAATAAGCCCCAGTTACCGTCATAGCCGGCATAAGGGGGAGTCAAACTGGGAAAATACTCACGGCTCCACACTCTTAGGACCCCAACGTCTCTATTACGAGCTTAACACTGCTTAAGGACCTTTGGTGACTTCACCATCATGTGACCATGATGTCGCCAAAGGTCTCTTAATTGCAGTACAAGAAAGATCTGATACTCAACTGTTGCTGCTAATTACTGTGTTTCCCCGAAAATAAAACCTACCCCAAAAATAAGTCCTAGTATGATTTTACAAGTATGCTTGAAATATAAGCCCTACTCCAAAAATAAGCCCTATTTATGATCAGAGCCGGCATTAGGGGGGAGTCAAACTGGGCAAATTCTCAAGGCCCTAATCTTTTAGCATCCCCTCAGCGTTAACACTGCTTAAGGGCCTTTGGTGACTTCATCATGTGACCATGACATCACCAAAGGTCTCTTAACTGCGGTACAAGAAAGATCTGATACTCAACTTTTCCTGCTAATTATGGTGTTTCCCCGAAAATAAGCCCTAGCATGATTTTACAGGATTTTTCGAGTATACTTGAGATAAGACCTACTCCAAAAATAAGAGCCAGTTACGGTCAAAGTTGGCATAAGGGGGGGGGGAGTGAAACTGGGAAAATCCTCAAGGCACCACTCTTTTGGGGTACTCCGGCATTTCTATTACAAGGTTAACGCTGCTTAAGGACCTTTGGTGACTTCACCATCTTATGACCATGATGTCACCAAAGGTCTCTTAACTGCAGTACAAGAAAGATCTGATAGTCAACTTTTGCTGCTAATTACAGCGTTTCCCTCCAAAATAAAACCTACCCCAAAAATAAGTCCTAGCATGATTTTACAAGTATGCTTGAAATATAAGCCCTACTCCAAAAATAAGCCCTAGTTAAGGTCACAGCCGGCATTAGGGCGGAGTAAAACTGGGCAAATTCTCAACACCGCACTCTCTTAGGGGTACTTTGCACACTACGACATCGCAAGCTGATGGTCGCGATGCCGAGCGCGATAGTCCCCGCCCCCGTCGCAGATGCGATATCTTGTGATAGCTGCCGTAGCGAACATGCGCTCACCTGCCCTGCGACGTCGCTCTGGCCGGTGAATTGCCTCCTTCCTAAGGGGGCGGGTTGTGCAGCGTCACAGCGATGTCACATGGCAGGCGGCCAATAGAAGCGGAGGGGCGGAGATGAGCGGGACGTAAACATCCCGCCCACCTCCTTCCTTCCACATTGTAGCCGGGACGCAGGTAGATGTTCCTCGCTCCTGCAGCTTCATACACAGCGATGTGTGCTGCCGCAGGAACGAGGAACAACATCGGAACATCGGTCCTTCCGAAATTATGGAAATGACCGACGCTACACCGATCATAAAATTTTGACGCTTTTGCGCTCGTTAATCGTAGTAAAAAGGATTCACATACTCCGATGTAGACAACGAGGCCGGATGTGCGTCACTTTCGATTTGACCCCACCGACAGCACACCTGCGATGTCGTAGTGTGGAAATTACCCCTTAGGGTCCCCCAGTTTTTCCATTACGAGGTTAACACTGCTTAAGGACCTTTGGGGACTTCACCATCATGTGACCATGATGTCACCAAAGGTCTCTGAATTCCAGTACAAGAAAGATCTGATACCCAACTTGTGCTGCTAATTACCTAACATGATTTTACAGGATTTTTGGAGTATACTTTAGATATAAGCCCTACTCCAAAAATGAACCCCAGGTACAATCAGAGTCGGCATAAAGGGAGGAGTCAAACTGGCAAAATTCTCAGGGCCCCACACATTTCATTATTCAGCTTTTCCAGGTGGTCTTTGCTGATGATACTTTATACCTATATCCATAAGCTCATGCTTTTTACATCTCTTTATATCTATCGCAGCGTATTCTTCATCCCGGGACAATGGGGCAGGTGGCGTCTCTGCAGAGTAAACACGATGAGGTCACATCCTTGTCTTGTAGGATCAGGTCCTGCCGGCAGCCTGGAAGGTTCCCAGTCTGTATTTACCGATCTTTACACCGTGGTGTCGTTAACTACCTACATGTGTACAAATTGGGGAGCTGTGTACACACCGCGCTCCTAATCCTTCTAATCTCCGCTCTGTAGATGTTCTCACCCAATAAATACATATAAGCGGTGAGAAAGGGAAGAAGCATGCACCATGGGGAAGGTATTATATCCCTCCGGGCACTAATACGCTAATGTGTCATGCCAACTCACAACCTTTTTTTTTTATGAGCAAAATATTTTAAAGGAACGCTCCAGACAAAACTAATGCACTATATATCCCCTAGAGGGGGCGGAGCATGAAATGGGCGCTAATGACACACCAATAGAAGAGTGTATCTACTATGCTCCGCCCACAGGACCTGCACAGTACCGTGTGTCGGCTTTCCCTGGAGTGTTGCTTTAAAAATATTTGCCTATAAAAAAAACTACTAAATCTACATTCTCACCTATGTGAATGTAAAGACAATATTTTTTGTACTAAATAAAATAAAAAAATAAAAAAAATCAGCATCAGATTTTTTTTTTTTAAATTCCATTTTCTGTTCAGGATTATATAGTGGCCATGTTGTCAATGGCATTTATATACTGATAAAATACAGCAAAGGTCTGGAGATGTTAATTTACTTCTATGGGAGAGTGTTGTGAGCATGATTTGTGCAGAGAGGGGGAGGAGGTGAGCTGTGACATATGTCGTGAATTGCAGATACTGTGTTATCTACTGTGTTTAGAGTTGCTATCAGTCATACAGGAGGACAAGGTGGTGAGCTGTGACATCACCTATTGTGAATGCTGGATCCTGTGTTATCTACTGTATATAGAGGTGTTACCTGTCATTGTACAGGAAGAGGAGGTGAGCTGTGACATCACATTGTGGATCCTGTATCATCTACCGTATATAGATACATAGAGGTGTTATCAGTCATTGTACAGGAGGAGGTGAGCTGTAACATCACCTACTGTGAATGGTAGATCCTGTGTTATCTACTGTATATAGAGGTGTTATCAGTCATTGTATAGGAAGAGAAGGAGGTGAGCTGTGATATCACCTATTGTGAATGGAGGATCCTGTGTTATCTACTGTATATAGAGGTGATATCAGTCATTGTATAGGAAGAGAAGGAGGTGAACTATGACATCTATTGTGAATGGAGGATCCTGTGTTATCTACTGTATATAGAGGTGTTCAGAAGACAGGGGTAAAAAGAAGGGAATTTTGTTTACTTACCGTAAATTCCTTTTCTTCTAGCTCCTATTGGGAGACCCAGACAATTGGGTGTATAGCTTCTGCCTCTGGAGGCCACACAAAGTATTACACTTTAAAAAGTGTAACCCCTCCCCTCTGCCTATACACCCTCCCGTGCATCACGGGCTCCTCAGTTTTGGTGCAAAAGCAGGAAGGAGGAAACTTATAAATTGGTCTAGGGTAAATTCAATCCGAAGGATGTTCGGAGAACTGAAAACCATGAACCAAAAGAACAATTCAACATGAACAACATGTGTACACAAAAGAACAACAGCCCGAAGGGAACAGGGGCGGGTGCTGGGTCTCCCAATAGGAGCTAGAAGAAAAGGAATTTACGGTAAGTAAACAAAATTCCCTTCTTCTTTGTCGCTCCATTGGGAGACCCAGACAATTGGGACGTCCAAGAGCAGTCCCTGGGTGGGTAAAAGAATACCTCAATAAAAAGAGCCGAAACGGCCCCCTCTTACAGGTGGGCAACCGCCGCCTGAAGGACTCGCCTACCTAAACTGGCGTCTGCCGAAGCATAGGTATGCACTTGATAGTGTTTCGTGAAAGTGTGCAGACTAGACCACGTAGCTGCCTGACACACCTGCTGAGCCGTAGCCCGGTGCCGCAATGCCCAGGACGCACCCACGGCTCTGGTAGAATGGGCTTTCAGCCCTGAAGGAAGCGGAAGCCCAGAAGAACGGTAGGCTTCGAGAATCGGTTCCTTGATCCACCGAGCCAAGGTTGACTTGGAAGCCTGCGAACCCTTACGCTGGCCAGCGACAAGGACAAAGAGCGCATCTGAACGACGCAGGGGCGCCGTGCGAGACACGTAGAGTCGGAGTGCTCTCACCAGATCCAAAGAGTGCAAATCATTTTCACATTGGTGAATTGGATTAGGGCAAAATGAAGGCAAGGAGATATCCTGATTGAGATGAAAAGGAGATACCACCTTAGGGAGAAAATCCGGGACCGGACGCAGAACCACCTTATCCTGGTGAAACACCAGGAAGGGGGCTTTGCATGACAGCGCTGCTAGCTCAGTCACTCTCCGGAGTGATGTAACTGCCACTAGAAAGGCCACCTTCTGCGAAAGGCGTGATAGAGAGACATCCCGCAGCGGCTCGAAAGGTGGTTTCTGAAGAGCCGTTAGCACCCTGTTAAGATCCCAGGGTTCCAGCGGACGTTTGTAAGGTGGGACTATGTGGCAAACTCCCTGCAGGAACCTGCGGACCTGCGGAAGCCTGGCTAAGCGCTTTTGAAAAAATACGGAGAGCGCCGATACTTGGCCCTTGAGAGAGCCGAGTGACAAACCCTTGTCCATTCCGGATTGAAGGAATGAAAGAAAAGTGGGTAAGGCAAACGGCCATGGATGAAAACCGTTATCAGAGCACCAGGATAAGAAGATTTGCCAAGACCTGTAATAGATCTTGGCGGACGTTGGCTTCCTGGCCTGTCTCATGGTGGCAATGACATCCTGAGATAACCCTGAAGATGCTAGGAGCCAGGACTCAATGGCCACACAGTCAGGTTGAGGGCCACAGAATTCAGATGGAAAAACGGGCCTTGTGACAGCAAGTCTGGGCGGTCTGGAAGCGCCCACGGTTGACCCACCGTGAGATGCCACAGATCCGGATACCACGACCGCCTCGGCCAGTCTGGAGCGACGAGAATGGCGCGACGGCAGTCGGACCTGATCTTGCGTAACACTCTGGGCAGCATCGCCAGAGGAGGAAACACATAAGGCAGTCGAAACTGCGACCAATCCTGAACTAACGCGTCCGCCGCCAGAGCTCTGTGATCCTGAGACCGTGCCATGAATGCCGGGACTTTGTTGTTGTGCCGTAACGCCATGAGATCGACGTCCGGCGTTCCCCAGCGGCGACAGATCTCTCGAAACACTTCTGGGTGCAGAGACCATTCCCCCGCATCCATGCCCTGACGACTGAGAAAATCTGCTTCCCAGTTTTCTACGCCCGGGATGTGAACTGCGGAGATGGTGGAGGCTGTGGCTTCCACCCACTGCAGAATCCGCCGGACTTCCTGGAAGGCTTGACGACTGCGAGTGCCGCCTTGGTGGTTGATGTATGCGACGGCAGTGGCGTTGTCCGACTGGATACGGATCTGCCTGCCCTCCAGCCACCGATGGAAAGCCAATAGGGCTAGATACACTGCCCTTATCTCCAGAACATTGATCTGAAGGGAAGACTCTATCGGAGTCCAGGTTCCCTGAGCCCCGTGGTGGAGAAAAACCGCTCCCCACCCTGACAGGCTCGCGTCCGTGGTGACCACAGCCCAGGTTGGGGGTAGGAAGGATTTTCCCTGCGATAGAGAATTGGGAAGGAGCCACCACTGAAGTGACGTCTTGGTTGCAAGGGAAAGAGAGACGTTCCTGTCGAGGGAAGCCGACCTCCTGTCCCATTTGCGGAGAATGTCCCATTGGAGTGGCCGCAGATGGAATTGCGCGAACGGCACTGCCTCCATCGCTGCCACCATCTTCCCCAGGAAGTGCATGAGGCGCCTTAAGGGGTGTGACTGACCCCGAAGAAGTGATTGCACCCCTGCCTGCAGAGAAAGCTGTTTGTCCCGCGGTAGCTTGACTACCGCTGACTGTGTATGAAACTCCATCCCGAGGTAAGTCAGTGATTGGGTCGGTGTCAACTTGGATTTCGGGAAGTTGATGATCCACCCGAACTGCTGGAGAGTCGCCAGAGCGACGGTAAGGCTGTGTTGACACGCCACCAGAGAAGGGGCCCTGACTAGGAGATCGTCTAAGTAGGGAATCACCGAGTAGCCCTGAGAGTGTAGGACCGCCACAACGGATGCCATGACTTTGGTGAAAACCCGTGGGGCTGTCGCCAGGCCGAAAGGCAATGCCACGAACTGAAGGTGTTCGTCCCCGATGGCGAAACGCAAGAAGCGTTGATGTTCGGGTGCGATCGGCACGTGGAGATAAGCATCCTTGATGTCGATCGATGCTAGGAAGTCTCCTTGTGACATCGAGGCGATGACCGAGCGGAGAGATTCCATCCGAAACCGTCTGGTTCTCACATGTCTGTTGAGTAGCTTGAGGTCCAGAACGGGACGGAATGATCCGTAATTTTTTGGCACCACGAACAAGTTGGAGTAAAAACCGCGACCACGTTCCTGAAGGGGAACGGGGATCACAACTCCTTCTGTCTTCAGAGCGTCCACTGCCTGAAAAAGTGCATCGGCCTGAGCGGGGGGCGGAGAGGTTCTGAAGAAACGAGACGCAGGACGAGAGCTGAACTCTATCCTGTAACCGTGAGACAGAATGTCTCTCACCCATCGGTCTTGAACATGTGGCCACCAGGCGTCGCCAAAGCGGGAGAGCCTGCCACCGACCGAGGATGCGGCTAGGGGATGCCGAAAGTCATGAGGAGGCCGCCTTGGAGGCAGTGCCTCCTGCGGCCTTTTGGGGGCGTGACTTGGACCGCCACCCATAGGAGTTCCTCTGGCCTTTCTCCGGCCTGCTGGACGAAGAGGATTGGGGCTTGGCGGAGGGACGAAAGGACCGAAACCTCGATGGTATTTTCCGTTGCTGAGGTCTCTTAGGTTTGGACTGGGGTAAGGAGGAGTCCTTTCCCTTGGATTCCTTAATAATCTCATCCAATCGTTCTCCAAACAAGCGGTCGCCAGAAAACGGCAAACCGGTTAAGAACCTCTTGGAAGCCGAGTCTGCCTTCCATTCGCGCAGCCACATGGCCCTGCGGACTGCCACAGAGTTAGCGGATGCCACAGCTGTACGGCTAGCAGAGTCTAGGACTGCGTTCATGGCGTAGGAAGAAAACGCTGACGCTTGAGAAGTCAAAGACGCAACTTGCGGAGCAGAATTACGTGTGA
This sequence comes from Anomaloglossus baeobatrachus, assembly GCF_048569485.1. Lineage (NCBI taxonomy): Eukaryota > Metazoa > Chordata > Amphibia > Anura > Aromobatidae > Anomaloglossus > Anomaloglossus baeobatrachus. Next base: position 546,948,893 of record NC_134358.1, on the reverse strand, counting down.
CAGCATTAATCTCAGCCAGACAAGCTGAGATAGCTTGGAGTGCCCACACGGCTGCAAAGGCCGGGGCAAAAGACGTGCCCGTGGCCTCATAGATGGACTTCACCAGGAGCTCTATCTGCCTGTCAGTGGCATCCTTTAGCGATGAGCCATCTGCAACCGATACCACGGATCTAGCCGCCAATCTAGAGACTGGAGGATCCACCTTGGGACATTGAGCCCAACCCTTAACGACTTCAGAGGGGAAGGGGTAACGCGTGTCAGTGAGGCGCTTAGTAAAGCGCTTGTCCGGAACCGCTCTGGGCTTCTGGACAGCGTCTCTGAAGTTAGAGTGATCGAAAAACGCACTACGTGTACGTTTGGGGAACCGAAACTGGTGTTTCTCCTGCTGAGACGCCGACTCCTCCACAGGAGGAGCCGGGGGAGAGAGATCCAACACCTGGTTGATGGACGAATAAGATCATTCACTAAGGCGTCCCCCTAAGGTGTATCAAGGTTAAGGGCGACGTCAAGTTCAGAGCCCTGAGCTGCGACGTCCGCCTCGTCCTCCAGAGAGTCCTCAAGCTGGGAACCTGAGCAGCGTGAAGAAGTCGGGGAAGATTCCCAGCGAGCCCGCTTAGCCTGTCTAGGACTGTGGTCCGGGCAGGAGTCCTCCACGTGAGACCTAGGGCCCAGCCTGGGAGCGTGCTGCGGCGTGGACCGAGAGGGGCCTGGAGGCGACGATCCAACAGGGGCCGGGGCCTGTGTAAGGACCGGTCTGGACTGCAAAGCTTCAAGCAGCTTGGCAGACCATTTGTCCATAGACTGAGCCATGGATTGTGAAAGTGACTCAGAGTTTCTCAGCAAAAACGGCAAACTCTGTCCCTGCCGCCTGGACAGGGGGAGCAGGGGGGTCTACATGAGCCGAGGGGCCCACTAGTGACCGAGGCTCCGGCTGAGCAAGCGAAACAGGGGTCGAGCATTGCTCACAGTGAGGGTAGGTGGAACCCGCAGGTAACATAGCCCCACAAGAGGTACAGGCCGCAAAAAAATGCTGTGCCTTAACAGCTTTGCTCCTTGTGGACGACATGCTGTTGTCTCCTAGGAGAATGATCACTGAGGGTATATGGGCAAAAAAGGGTATACAGCCCGACCGAACAGAAATATATATATAAATACGTATCTATTCCGGCACCCTAGGGGGACCAGCACCGGGTTACCGGTGTGGCTTACCGACCGCCAACAAGCGGAGTGTGTGTCCTCCAGATTCCCTGCCTTAGGTCCTCCGGAGCTGCAGAGCTCTTCACTGAGAATCCTCCACCGGCAGAATGCCAAAAAATGGCTGCCGGAGCTCTCAGGGGAGGAGTGGAGCCGTGGGCGGCGCCAGGAAAGTGCGGGAATCTGGGGTCCCCACAGTGATCAGTGAGGGGGGAGGAAACATGCAGGATGCTCTAGCCCTCACATCCGACGTCAGGTCGGCAGTCCCGCCCTTACCCCTGACAGGCAGGCCCGGGGGCGGGATTTTTGCGACTAGGCCGCGATGAAGCCGGGGACTAAATTTGAGACCGCGCCCGACAAGCAGGCACGGTCGGCGCGGAAGTCCGCCGGCCTTCTCAATTCAGCAGCTGCCGCAGCGTCCGGGAAGAAGGTGCGTTCCCTGCACAGTCCCCATGGGGACACAGAGTACCTTAGAGTTGCAGGGCCCGTCCCTGAGGTTGAATAGACTCCGGTCTGGCAGATTCCCACAGGGGCTGTGGAGGGAGCACTGTCCCAGTAAATGGATGACCGCTCAGGATCCCACTTCTCCCAGAGCCGCTAAGGGATGGTGAAGGAGACGGCATGAGGCTCCGGCCTTTGTACCCGCAATGGGTACCTGAACCTTAACAACACCGCCGACGTAGTGGGGTGAGAAGGGAACATGCCGGGGGCCCCGTGGGGGCCCTCTTTTCTTCCAACCGACATAACTAATATGAGAATGCATGAGTGGATGTGTGCCTCCTTCCACACAAAGCATAAAACTGAGGAGCCCGTGATCCACGGGAGGGTGTATAGGCAGAGGGGAGGGGTTACACTTTTTAAAGTGTAATACTTTGTGTGGCCTCCGGAGGCAGAAGCTATACACCCAATTGTCTGGGTCTCCCAATGGAGCAACAAAGAAATTCACGGTATCGGCTGCGCTGCTGAAGGTATATAGAGGTGTTGTCATTGTACAGGAGTAAAAGGCGAGCTGTGACATCACCTATTGTGAATGGAGGATCCTGTGTTATCTGCTGTATATAGAGGTGCTATCAGTCATTATACAGGAGGACAAGGAGGTGAGCTGTGACATCACCTATTGTGAATGGCGGATCATGTGTTATCTACTGTATTTAGAGGTGCTATAAGTCATTATACAGGAGGAGGAGGAGGTGAGCTGTGACAATATCTATTGTGAATGATCGATCCTGTGTTATCTACTGTATATAGAGGTGTTCTAAGTCATTGTACAGGGAAAGGAAGTGACCTGTGACATCATCTATTGTGAATGGATAATCCAGTTATCTACTGTATATAGAAGTGTTGTCATTGTACAGGAGGAGAAGGTGAGCTGTGACATCACCTATTATGAATGATGTTCTCTTCTGTATATAGAGGTGTTATCCATCACAAATAGATAATGTACGTGACACTTTCCTTTTACATTGCACTGGAGGATACACTGTAAATCGAAGACGTATACAATCTGCCATTGTACCGTGTGAGCAGATATTGCTGGGAAATATGACCCATATACCAATATGATCAGGTTCAGCGCTACAATAACTGAGGAGACAAAGAGAAACCAAGGAAAAAATTGTGAAAACATACCCTGCTGTAACTAAATAAAAGCATAGTGCATATAAACATAGGGTACTTAGTAAACACTGTTTTTGATCAAAAAAGCATAAAGCTATCCCAGCAACGTCAAGGTGTACCCAGTTGGGATAGTGCATTTTTTGTTTATATGCACTATGCTTTTATTTAGTTACAGCAGGGTATGTTTTCACAATTTTTTCCTTGGTTGCTCTTTGTCTCATGGCCAGTGTGAACATGGTCTCACAAGCTCCATGTATACCATCTCATACTCCGGCTCACTTTTTTGTTTTTAAATAACTGATGAGAGCCTGAACACCAGACACAACACTCCGGTCTCAGACTAATGAGATCTTCACGCTCAGGAGACACCTTATACCTGTTATATAACACAGCTTCACGCCAGCGAGCGGCCGGTGTCCGGTGACAAGAAGCCGTTTGCATTTTCCATTTACTGATCAGTAATATATTTCATACAGATCCATGGAAAAGTTTCAGGAAGCTTCCAGAACTGGAGATATGCAAGATGGGGTACTGATCATGGGGGAAAGACGGTCGGGGTGGTCCACCCCTGCACCGGAGATATGGGGTGTGATCATGGGAGAACAGAGGGTCGGGGTGGTCTACCCCTGCACCGGAGATATGGGGTGTGATCATGGGAGAACAGAGGGTCGGGGTGGTCCACTCCTGCACCGGAGATATGGGGTGTGATCATGGGGGAACAGAGGGTCGGGGTGGTCCACCCCTGCACCGGAGATATGGGGTAGTGATCATGGGGGAACAGAGGATTGGGGTGGTCCACCCCTGCACCGGAGATATGGGAGTAGTGATCATGGGGGAACAGAGGGTCGGGGTGGTCCACCCCTGCACCGGAGATATGGGGTAGTGATCATGGGGGAACAGAGGGTCGGGGTGGTCCACCCCTGCACCGGAGATATGGGGTAGTGATCATGGGGGAACAGAGGGTCGGGGTGGTCCACTCCTGCACCGGAGATATGGGGTAGTGATCATGGGGGAACAGAGGGTCGGGGTGGTCCACCCCTGCACCGGAGATATGGGGTAGTGATCATGGGGGAACAGAGGGTCGGGGTGGTCCACTCCTGCACCGGAGATATGGGGTAGTGATCATGGGGGAACAGAGGGTCGGGGTGGTCTACCCCTGCACCGGAGATATGGGGTGTGATCATGGGGGAACAGAGGGTCGGGGTGGTCCACCCCTGCACCGGAGATATGGGGTAGTGATCATGGGGGAACAGAGGATTGGGGTGGTCCACCCCTGCACCGGAGATATGGGAGTAGTGATCATGGGGGAACAGAGGGTCGGGGTGGTCCACCCCTGCACCGGAGATATGGGGTAGTGATCATGGGGGAACAGAGGGTCGGGGTGGTCCACCCCTGCACCGGAGATATGGGGTAGTGATCATGGGGGAACAGAGGGTCGGGGTGGTCCACTCCTGCACCGGAGATATGGGGTAGTGATCATGGGGGAACAGAGGGTCGGGGTGGTCCACCCCTGCACCGGAGATATGGGGTAGTGATCATGGGGGAACGAAGGGTCGGGGTGGTCCACCCCTGCACCGGAAATATGGGGTAGTGATCATGGGGGAAAAGAGGGTCGGGGTGGTCCACCCCTGCACCGGAGATATGGGGTAGTGATCATGGGGGAACAGAGGGTCGGGCTGGTCCACCCCTGCACCGGAGATATGGAAGTAGTGTTCATGGGGGAACAGAGGGTCGGGGTGGTCCACCCCTGCACCGGAGATATGGGGTAGTGATCATGGGGGAAAAGAGGGTCGGGGTGGTCCACCTCTGCACCATAAGACCCCGCTGTTTGCCGAGGATCTGACAGCCATAAAATACTTACCTAATCACAATCTATAATAATGACGGAGGACCTGAGTGACTCAGAGGATTATACAGGCTGGGACACTTTCACTAATTACAGGGCTTGGTTCCCTGATATAACTGGAGGCTGAAGATCAGCAGCGGAAAAGTTTCATTAAAAGTAAATTAAATAAATCTATGTTTATCGCGGTGCAGACTATGGACGATACGTAGACGACTATTTACCGGACCGGAGGCCAATATGGGGTCTGCTCCGGTTTGCGATTTCCATGGTTTTAGCTCAAAAAATAGTGTGGCATATATCAGGCTAAAATAATAGACACAGGGGCATCTAATGAATAATTAATATGCTGCACGGTGATTATTATTTTATACAATGGATTCCAATGGGTGATGGATGTGACCGTATGGCCTCCAGTAAACAAATAATGTCAGGAGCTTAATTATCAAAGGGAAAAAAACAAACAAAACAGAACAGGTACACAAGTCCACGCTACTGTGCCGGGCGATACATGCAATTAAGAAGTTAAGAAATTGCTTTAAAGTGTCTTGAAAATGTTAAAAGTCATAGAGTGGATATAAATAGATGTCGCCTACATAGGCGAGAAAGCAGTTTTCATACATTAAACACCGCCCATATGAATGATGGCTGAGGTGGAGTTGGCTCCAGGAACTTGTCTTCATGTAATCACCCTTCAGTCACAGGCGGCTACTGTCATGTCTCCAGTACAGGCTCCAGTCACAACAGGGAAAATACAGGAACTTTTCTCTATGTATCACAAAATGCATACAGCTGCACACTACAATGCCATCAATGTATAAGGGAACTCTGGTACTGCATTACTGCTATATGAAAAAAATGAGATTTTTAGTTTATGAATTGGACAATGCATGTAAGCCCGGAAACCAAAGGCAAGGCAAATCTCAATATTCCGGGTCCCTAACTAAAATGCCACTGTCTAGGTTAAAAACATCCGTGTCTGGACAGCTAGACTAAAAAAATCTAACTTGAATTGCCACTATCTGGACTAACCTCCATGTCTGGGCAGCTAGGACTCCTGGTATAAGGATTATACTTCTACTAATAAAGTTAGTCAAGATAGTGGCAATTCAAGTTAGATTTTTTAGTCTAGCTGCCCAGACACGGATGTTTTTAACCTAGATAGTGGCATTTTAGTTAGGTACCCGGAATATTGAGATTTACCTTGCCGTTGGTTTCCAGGCTTACATGCATTGGCCAATTCATAAACTAAAAATCTCATTTTTTCATATAGCAGTAATTCAGTACCAGAGTTCCCTTATACATTGATGGCATTGTAGTGTGCAGCTGTATGCATCTTGTAATTGTTATGTTTTTTCAGCTGGCACCTATCCACACACTTGTAGGATGTGCGGGTCAGTTTTTTTTAAATACTTTTCTCTATGTATCAGCCATCCTAACCAATCACAAGTAGACAAGAAGTAGACAAGTAGATAGGTTTCAAGTGGAGTACATGAGCTTTTCTCTATGGTTCAGCTCCCTAAATCACAAATCAGTTATGGCCACCTATCCCCCTGTACAATTTACAGCAGTTTCAAGTAGATTACATGAGCTTTTCTCTATGGTTCAGCTCCCCAAATCACAAATCAGTGTTTTGGTCACCTATCCCCCTGTACAATTTACAGAGGTCTCAAGTAGATTACAGAGCTTTTCTCTATGGTTCAGCTCCCCAAATCACAAATCAGTTATGGTCACCTATCCCCCTGTACAATTTACAGAGGTTTCAAGTACATTACATGAGCTTTTCTCTATGGTTCAGCTCCCTAAATCACAAATCAGTTATGGCCACCTATCCCCCTGTACAATTTACAGAGGTGTCAAGTAGATTACAGAGCGTTTCTCTATGGTTCAGCTCCCTAAATCACAAATCAGTGTTTTGGTCACCTATCCCCCTGTACAATTTACAGAGGTCTCAAGTAGATTACAGAGCTTTTCTCTATGGTTCAGCTCCCCAAATCACAAATCAGTTATGGTCACCTATCCCCCTGTACAATTTACAGAGGTCTCAAGTAGATTACAGAGCTTTTCTCTATGGTTCAGCTCCCCAAATCACAAATCAGTTATGGTCACCTATCCCCCTGTACAATTTACAGAGGTTTCAAGTAGATTACATGAGCTTTTCTCTATGGTTCAGCTCCCTAAATCACAAATCAGTGTTTTGGTCACCTATCCCCCAGTACAATTTACAGAGGTTTCAAGTGGAGTACATGAGCTTTTCTCTATGGTTCAGCTCCCCAAATCACAAATCAGTTATGGTCACCTATCCCCCTGTACAATTTACAGAGGTTTCAAGTGGAGTACATGAGCTTTTCTCTATGGTTCAGCTCCCTAAATCACAAATCAGTTATGGCCACCTATCCCCCTGTACAATTTACAGAGGTCTCAAGTAGATTTCAGAGCGTTTCTCTATGGTTCAGCTCCCTAAATCACAAATCAGTTATGGTCACCTATCCCCCTGTACAATTTACAGAGGTTTCAAGTAGATTACATGAGCTTTTCTCTATGGTTCAGCTCCCTAAATCACAAATCAGTTATGGCCACCTATCCCCCTGTACAATTTACAGAGGTCTCAAGTAGATTACAGAGCTTTTCTCTATGGTTCAGCTCCCCAAATCACAAATCAGTTATGGTCACCTATCCCCCTGTACAATTTACAGAGGTTTCAAGTAGATTACATGAGCTTTTCTCTATGGTTCAGCTCCCTAAATCACAAATCAGTTATGGCCACCTATCCCCCTGTACAATTTACAGAGGTGTCAAGTAGATTACAGAGCGTTTCTCTATGGTTCAGCTCCCTAAATCACAAATCAGTGTTTTGGTCACCTATCCCCCTGTACAATTTACAGAGGTCTCAAGTAGATTACAGAGCTTTTCTCTATGGTTCAGCTCCCCAAATCACAAATCAGTTATGGTCACCTATCCCCCTGTACAATTTACAGAGGTCTCAAGTAGATTTCAGAGCGTTTCTCTATGGTTCAGCTCCCTAAATCACAAATCAGTTATGGTCACCTATCCCCCTGTACAATTTACAGAGGTTTCAAGTAGATTACATGAGCTTTTCTCTATGGTTCAGCTCCCTAAATCACAAATCAGTTATGGCCACCTATCCCCCTGTACAATTTACAGAGGTCTCAAGTAGATTACAGAGCTTTTCTCTATGGTTCAGCTCCCCAAATCACAAATCAGTTATGGTCACCTATCCCCCTGTACAATTTACAGAGGTTTCAAGTAGATTACATGAGCTTTTCTCTATGGTTCAGCTCCCTAAATCACAAATCAGTTATGGCCACCTATCCCCCTGTACAATTTACAGAGGTGTCAAGTAGATTACAGAGCGTTTCTCTATGGTTCAGCTCCCTAAATCACAAATCAGTGTTTTGGTCACCTATCCCCCTGTACAATTTACAGAGGTCTCAAGTAGATTACAGAGCTTTTCTCTATGGTTCAGCTCCCCAAATCACAAATCAGTTATGGTCACCTATCCCCCTGTACAATTTACAGAGGTTTCAAGTAGATTACATGAGCTTTTCTCTATGGTTCAGCTCCCCAAATCACAAATCAGTTATGGTCACCTATCCCCCTGTACAATTTACAGAGGTTTCAAGTAGATTACATGAGCTTTTCTCTATGGTTCAGCTCCCTAAATCACAAATCAGTCATGGCCACCTATCCCCCTGTACAATTTACAGAGGTGTCAAGTAGATTACAGAGCGTTTCTCTATGGTTCAGCTCCCTAAATCACAAATCAGTTATGGCCACCTATCCCCCTGTACAATTTACAGAGGTTTCAAGTGGAGTACATGAGCTTTTCTCTATGGTTCAGCTCCCCAAATCACAAATCAGTTATGGTCACCTATCCCCCTGTACAATTTACAGAGGTTTCAAGTGGAGTACATGAGCTTTTCTCTATGGTTCAGCTCCCTAAATCACAAATCAGTTATGGCCACCTATCCCCCTGTACAATTTACAGAGGTCTCAAGTAGATTTCAGAGCGTTTCTCTATGGTTCAGCTCCCTAAATCACAAATCAGTGTTTTGGTCACCTATCCCCCTGTACAATTTACAGAGGTCTCAAGTAGATTACAGAGCGTTTCTCTATGGTTCAGCTCCCTAAATCACAAAATCAGTTATGGTCATCTATCCCCCTGTACAATTTACAGAAGTTTCAAGCAGAATATAGGAACTTTTCTGTGGCTTTGCTGTTAATTTTTTATATAAAGCCAACTTGCATTTCCACAGTATGTGCTATCGGGAATTATATGTCTATGAGAGTACAAAATGTTTGATTTTTTTAAAATTCGGGGTTTATTTGTATTGCTAAAGGTGTAAAAATTGTCCTGGCAATTAGAAAAGGTAAAAAGAAATCTGTCACTACTAAACCTCCAATTTATATACAAAATGTTCTATTGTTGGATTAGCGATGGAGATAATTTTTGGACACTGACTGGCTGCAGTGTTCATGTCACCCCCTCCAGAATATTACACTGGGAAATATTGGTCAAAATACTACTTGTCTGAATCATTAATAAATAAAATAATGGTATAAAATCAGTAAAATTAAAAATGATTAACTAATTGCAATGAAAGAGATTTAGAAACGCCTGTGTACCCAGTCACTACAGAATACTCATTGTGTTACCTGGAGGGCTGGGAAAAACGTCACCAGTGACAAATGCACACAGTTAAGGTCACTGGACAAGTTCTATGGGTAAACTGGTAATCCGAAAAATGCAAAAAGAAATCCCCATTAGTCAGACCTTGACCGATGGTATTTATCCTTGCGGCGATACGCCAGAACACAGCCATGGGAAAAAAAGATTTAAAGGGTTATTCCCAAAAATCATAACGTGGTCTCAGATTTCTGTAAAAAATTAATCAGCTTTCATTTCCCTAATGATGAATCCCCTCCATTACCACTGGATCCATCCAGAAGGGCTAATGCTGCTGGTGGAGCATGCTCAGATGCATCTAATGACCCTGTGTAATAAAACATCTTACAGGATGTAGCACAGCTCAGCTACGTTGTACTGAGAAGCCCACTGAAACAAGCTGCACCTAATGACCCTAATTCATAAAAAACAAAAACCCCCTGTATTATAAAACATCCCCATGACACTTTTATGGCATCTTCATTGTTGTAACAGCCGTGTTTTAGTACAGTTCAGCTCTGCTATGCATGCTGGGAATAGGCTGATCATGTTTCAAAGAGCCCTGTGAACATCCAATGAAATATGGTGTTTGTAATTACTAATGAATACTGGGGTCACAATCACTACAGTGAAAAATGGTTACCTATCCACAGAAATTAAAATTACCCATGTTGAGATCTTTTGATCTCTATCAGAAAGCACACAGAAGAGCAGAGCAAGGGGCCTGCAGCACTGATGAGAAGCAGGGTGCTGCCTGGAAATGTAGTTTTAGCAGATAAAAATAGGTCTGCCTATTCAGCTCTGTGAAGATGAAGAGGGAAGGAAGG
>NC_134358.1:546846225-546933725 GCF_048569485.1 Anomaloglossus baeobatrachus | reverse complement strand
CACAGTGCAAAAAAAAATAAAAAAATGCTGTGCTCCCTGCCTTCCGTGTGAAAGAGACGCAGGCGGAGAGGAGTGTCCTGATACCTCCAGGCAGGTAAACATTAACCCTTCACCAGCCGGCAAAGCACGCAGCCTCCAGACTCACAACAATGCAGAACACCGAGCCTTCAGGCGCGACGTGCAGAAATATGTCCACGTATACGATCGCTCGACTGACTGACAGATTACACTTTTCCCCGTCATTCTCACTAAGCTCACTGATGGATTCAACTTTCCCGTCATACTATCTGAATGAGCACACTGAAAGATTCAAGTTTCCTCGTCCTGCAATCTGAATGAGCTCACTGATGGATTCAACTTTCCCCGTCAATCAATCTGAATGAGCTCACTGATGGATTCAAGTTTCCTCGTCATTCAATCTGAATGAGCTCACTGACTGATTCAACTTTCCCCATCATTCAATCTGAATGAGCTCACTGACGGATTCAACTTTCCTCATCATTCAATCGGAATGAGCTCACTGATGGATTCAAGTTTCCTCATCATTCAATCTGAATGAGCTCACTGACGGATTCAACTTTCCCCATCATTCAATTTGAATGAGCTCACTGACGGATTCCACTTTCCTCATCATTCAATCGGAATGAGCTCACTGATGGATTCCACTTTCCTCATCATTCAATCGGAATGAGCTCACTGATGGATTCCACTTTTCTCATCATTCAATCGGAATGAGCTCACTGACGGATTCAACTTTCCTCATCATTCAATCGGAATGAGCTCACTGACGGATTCAACTTTCCTCATCATTCAATCTGAATGAGCTCACTGACGGATTCAACTTTCCTCAGCATTCAATCTGAATGAGCTCACTGACAGATTCAACTTTCCTCATCATTCAATCTGAATGAGCTCACTGACGGATTCAACTTTCCTCATCATTCAAGTTGAATGAGCTCACTGACTGATTCAACTTTCCTCATCATTCAATCTCAATGAGCTCACTGATGGATTCAACTTTCCCCGTCATTCAATCGGAATGAGCTCACTGACGGATTCAACTTTCCTCATCATTCAATCGGAATGAGCTCACTGACGGATTCAACTTTCCTCGTCATTCAATCTGAATGAGCTCACTGACGGATTCAACTTTCCTCGTCATTCAATGCGAATGAGCTCACTGACTGATTCAACTTTCCTCGTCATTCAATGCGAATGAGCTCACTGATGGATTCAACTTTCCCCATTAATCAATCTGAATGAGCTCACTGATGGATTCAACTTTCCCCGTCAATCAGTGTGAATGAGCTCCCTGACTGATTCAACTTTCCTCGTCATTCAATCTGAATGAGCTCACTGACGGATTCAACTTTCCTCATCATTCAATCTGAATGAGCTCACTGACGGATTCAACTTTTCCCATTAATCAATCGGAATGAGCTCACTGACAGATTCAACTTTCCTCGTCATTCAATCTGAATGAGCTCACTGACGGATTCAACTTTCCTCGTCATTCAATCTGAATGAGCTCACTGACAGATTCAACTTTCCTCGTCATTCAATCTGAATGAGCTCACTGATGGATTCAACTTTCCTCATCATTCAATCTGAATGAGCTCACTGACGGATTCAACTTTCCTCATCATTCAATCTGAATGAGCTCACTGACGGATTCAACTTTCCTCATCATTCAATCTGAATGAGCTCACTGACGGATTCAACTTTCCTCATCATTCAAGCTGAATGAGCTCACTGACGGATTCAACTTTCCTCGTCATTCAATCTGAATGAGCTCACTGACAGATTCAACTTTCCTCGTCATTCAATCTGAATGAGCTCACTGACGGATTCAACTTTCCTCATCATTCAATCGGAATGAGCTCACTGACGGATTCAACTTTCCTCGTCATTCAATCTGAATGAGCTCACTGACAGATTCAACTTTCCTCGTCATTCAATCTGAATGAGCTCACTGATGGATTCAACTTTCCTCATCATTCAATCTGAATGAGCTCACTGACGGATTCAACTTTCCTCATCATTCAATCTGAATGAGCTCACTGACGGATTCAACTTTCCTCATCATTCAAGCTGAATGAGCTCACTGACTGATTCTCAGTTAACTAACTCTGTATCCAGGAATAGAGAGTGCAACAAAGTAGATATAGAAGCCAAATCGTGTAAAATGTTTTATAAAACCTAAACCACAAAAGTGTTTTTGTTTTTTTTTTTAGCTCCAAATATAAGCTTTTAAAGAAAAAAAAATGTCCCCAAAGATGGACAACCCCTTTAAAAGGGAATCTGTCAGCAGGATTAACCCTCCTGAGTAGTCTATCTGTTGAATAAAATGATACCTCGATATCTTCGATCCGATGTGTTATTACAGAGAAATCCACGTTTTTCTTAATATGTAAATGAGCCATTAGGATCTTTGGGCCGGACATAGATCTCCCTGAGACTCCGCCTCCAGAGCTTATAAATGAAAAGGGGGTGTTACCAGTGAGACATGTAATGACTGACAGTCTGCTCTGCTGATCTACATGTCTCACAATAGTAACGCTCCCTGTCATTTATAATAATCCCTGGAGGCGGAGTCTTAGTGTTATCTATGTCCGGCCCAAAGATCTTAACAGCTCATTTACATATTAAGTATACCTTAACCTTATATGGTATACATACCACGATATTTAAGCACCGAATTCATGTCCCCATACATTTATATAAGGACCAGCATCCGGCCAGATATCTGGGATCAATTGCGAGTTGGAACAGTTTTTAACCGCCCCCCCACTCCATCCCCCCCCAAAAAAAACCAAATCCCGGTTAGACCCAGATATCTGCGAGTCCGCCCATCACTAATCAGAATCCTTCTCTCTTGACCAGAGGAGAGTTTGTATAAAGAGTGTCTCCTACTCTGGAGGACCCACCCGATTGTGCAATACCGCGTTAGCCCTTGTGGTGGCGCTGTAAGGAAATGGAATAGTCACAGCGGATCACTGGAAACAAACACTGCTCCATCAGCGCAGCAGTCAGTGTGTCCCCTCCCGCCGGGACAAACAGGTCCCATTTTTAGATGTTTATTTTATAGAGAAACTCTTAAAAAGGCGCATCAAAGGTGCAACGTAAACCTATAATCACTGCTCGGGAAAGAGAATGTAATCACTCACTGGAGACTGCACCCTGGGATTATATCATATGTTATAAAAATATAATAATACTAGAAGGTGGCCCGATTCTACGCATCGGGTATTCTAGAATTTACGTATTGTGTAGTTCATGTATGATTTTTGTTATATATATATATATAGATGTTGTTGTGTGTAGTTACCAAGTGTTTGTGTAGGGGCTGTACATGTTCTGGGTGTTGTCTGGGTGTGACGGGGGGTGAGAGCGGTGTTGTATGTGTGTTGCGTGTGTTGCGTTGTTTGTGGAGCGCTGTGTGTCTGTAGCGTTGTGTGTGTGTTGCGCGGTTTGTGTGTGTGTGGTGTGTTTTGGGGGAGGTATGTTTTGTGCAATGTGTGTGTTGTGCGGTATGTGCGTATATTTGTCTGTGCCGCGGTGTTTGTGTGTTGGGTGTTGTGTGTGTGCAGCGTTGTCTGTGTGTGTGGGTGTCTGTGTAGGGCAGTTGTTTGTGGTTCCCAGTGTGTGTGGTGTGTTGTGCAGTGCGCGCGCGTGTGTGTGTGTGTGTGTGTGTGTGTGTGTGTGTGTGTGTGTGTTGGGGGGAGGTGCGCACTCCAAAACGTGCTCCATCCCCCATGCAGCGCACTCCCCATCGTGCTCCATCCCCCATGCAGCGCACTCCCATCGTGCTCCATCCCCTATGCTGCGCACCCCCCATCGTGCTCCATCTCCCATGCTGCGCACTCCCAAACGTGCTCCATCCGCCATGCTGCGCACTCCCAAACGTGCTCCATCCGCCATGCTGCGCACTCCCAAACGTGCTCCATCCGCCATACTCCGCACTCCCCATCGTGCTCCATCCCCGATGCTGCGCACCCCCCCATCATGCTCCATCCCCGATGCTGCGCACCCCCCCATCATGCTCCATCCCCGATGCTGCGCACCCCCCATCGTGCTCCATCCCCCATGCTGCACCAGCATCAGCCTCTCTGCCCCCAGCATCAGCTTCTCTGCCCCCAGCATCAGCCTCTCTCCTCCCAGCATCAGCCTCTCTCCTCCCAGCATCAGCCTCTCTCATCCTAGCATCAGCCTCTCTCCTCCCAGCATCAGCCTCTCCTCTCTGTCCCCAGCATCAGCCTCTCTCCTCCCAGCCTTCCCCAGCATCAGCCTCTCTCCTCCCAGCCTCCCTCCTCCCACCCTCCCCCAGCATCAGCCTCCCTCTCCCAGCCTCCCCCAGCATCAGCCTCCCCCAGCATCAGCCTCTCTTCTCTCAGCCTACCTCTCCCAGCCTCCCTCCTCCCAGCCTCCCTCAGCATCAGCCTCCCTCTCCCAGCCTCCCCAAGCATCAGCCTCCACCAGCATCAGCCTCTCTCCTTCCAGCCTCCCCCAGCATCAGCCTCCGCCAGCATCAGCCTCTCTCCTTCCAGCCTCCTCCAGCATCAGCCTCCCTCTCCCAGCCTTCCCCAGGATCAGCCTCTCTCCTCCCAGCCTCCGTCCTCCCAGCCTTCCCCAGCATCAGCTTTCCCCTCCCAGCCTCCCTCAGCATCAGCCTTCCCCAGCATCAGCCTCTCTCCTCCCAGCCTCAGCCTCTCTCCTTCCAGCCTCCCCCAGCATCAGCCTCTCTCCTTCCAGCCTCCCTCAGCATCAGCCTCCCCTTCCCAGCCTTCCCCAGGATCAGCCTCTCTCCTCCCAGCCTCCTTCCTCCCAGCCTCCCCCTCCCAGCCTCCCTCAGCATCAGCCTTCCGCTCCCAGTCTCCCCCAGCATCAGCCTCCCCAAGCATCAGCCTCCACCAGCATCAGCCTCTCTCCTTCCAGCCTCCCCCAGCATCAGCCTCTCTCCTTCCAGCCTCCCTCAGCATCAGCCTCCCGTTCCCAGCCTTCCCCAGGATCAGCCTCTCTCCTCCCAGCCTCCCCCTCCCAGCCTCCCTCAGCATCAGCCTTCCCCTCCCAGTCTCCCCCAGCATCAGCCTCCCCAAGCATCAGCCTCCACCAGCATCAGCCTCTCTCCTTCCAGCCTCCCCCAGCATCAGCCTCCCCAAGCATCAGCCTCCACCAGCATCAGCCTCCCTCGTCCCAGCCTCCCCCAGCATCAGCCTCCCCCTCCCAGCCTCCCCCAGCATCAGCCTCTCTCCTCCCAGCATCAGCCTCTCTCATCCCAGCATCAGCCTCTCTCCTCCCAGCATCAGCCTCTCTCCTCCCAGCATCAGCCTCTCCTCTCTGTCCCCAGCATCAGCCTCACCTCCATGACAGCAGTGTCAGTTCGGGGAAATGCGCGGGGGGGGAGAGTACAGTACTCACCTCCGTGACAGCCGTGTCAGTTCGGGGAATGCGCGGGGGGAGGGAGGGGGCGGGGCCAGAGCTAGCATGCATTGCGTGAGGGGGGCGGGGCGTGGCGTGGCCGAATTGCCAATGCCTGCAGGGTGCCGGGGCGAGAGGCCAATCTGTGGGGGGGGCGGAGCCTGGGCGAGCGGCTGGCCAATCCGTGTGGGGGCGCAGCCTGGGCGAGCGGCCAATCCGTGTGGGGGGGCGGGGCCATGGCGAGCCCAGCGGCCAATCAGCTTTGTGTCACCGTAAGGACACAATTTTGGAGCATGACAGACAGATAGACAGACAGACAGACAGACAGACAGACAGAGACAGACAGACAGACAGACAGAATAAGGCAATTATATATATATATAGATAGAGCGGTAAGAGAAAATAAGTGACCAGAAAAGAAACACAAAGGAATGAAAGGAGGAAACAAAGGAACAAAGAGAGCTGAAAAGATGTAAGTGGTAGAGTGAACGTATGAATGACGTGTGTATACTGGATGGTAAAAAGTGTGAATGAACTGATAAATGGAAGAATAATTGTATGAATGGAAGAATGTATGAATGAATGAGTGAAAGTATTTATGCATGAAGGAACAAATGCATGAATCAATGATTCTATGCATTCATTATTAAAGTATGAATCTAATATATAAAGCTCAGTGTGTGTGTGTGTGTGTGTGTGTGTGTGTGTGTGTGTCCGCTAAAGGAATTTGCACCGTCGCATTTACAATCACGAAATTTTGCACAGAAGCCCTTTGTGACCCAGGGAACGTCATAGACTATGTTTTGACGGGAAAATTTAACGCCGCGCTTTACAGTTAGTCTCCAAAATCCTGCCTGCATTATACTGAATGGAGGTGGGAGCTACTGGCTATTAATAGCAACTGTCAGTGGTTGCTATAGGAACAAAATAAACTGTTAGTATAACAAGCTTATGTGTGAGGTAATATGATGTCGGTGGTGAGATGGATAGAGAGAGACAGAGACAGGCCGGGGAAAGAGACAGGCCGGGGAAAGAGACAGGCCGGGGAAAGAGACAGGCCGGGGAAAGAGACAGGCCGGGGAAAGAGACAGGCCGGGGAAAGAGACAGGCCGGGGAAAGAGACAGGCCGGGGAAAGAGACAGGCCGGGGAAAGAGACAGGCCGGGGAAAGAGACAGGCCGGGGAAAGAGACAGGCCGGGGAAAGAGACAGGCCGAGGAAAGAGACAGGCCGGGGAAAGAGACAGGCCGGGGAAAGAGACAGAAAGACAGACAGACACACACAGAGACAGACACAGAGCTAGAGACAGATGAACTGATAGAAATACAGACAGAGAGATAGAAACACACAGACAGAGACATAGACACAGACAGAGAAGGAAAGAGACAGAGAGAGAGACAGCGACTGGGAGAGAGACAGTTACTATCCTGGGCAACGCCGGGTACTACCGTGTTTCCCCGATAGTAAGACACCCCCGATAGTAAGACGTAGTGGGGGTTTTGGGGGGGGTCGGCTAATGTAAGACGTACCCCGAAAGTAAGACGTAGTAAAAAATTTATTTTTTTTTTTTCCTCTTTACAGAACAGTTACAGCGGCCGAGCGCTCAGCTGAGCGCCCTAACATGCCGCCGGCAAAGCGCTCAGCTGAGAGCTGACACATGCCGGTGGTCTGGCGCTCAGCTGAACGCCCTGACATGCCGGCGGCAAAGCGCTCAGCTGAGCGCCCTGACATGCCGCCGGCAAAGCGCTCAGCTGAGCGCCCTGACATGCCGCCGGCAAAGCGCTCAGCTGAGCGCCCTGACATGCCGCCGGCAAAGCACTCAGCTGAGCGCCCTGACATGCCGCCGGCAAAGCGCTCAGCTGAGAGCTGACACATGCCGGTGGTCTGGCGCTCAGCTGAACGCCCTGACATGCCGGCGGCTTAGCGCTCAGCTGAGAGCTGACACATGCCGGCGGTCGGGCGCTCAGCTGAACGCTCGGCTACCGAGAAATGTTGAAATGTTGCAGTAATGTTGTCCGTGGTCCATCAGGACCATGGACAACATACAAAATCACGCAGCCTCAGTGCCCTCATGTGCAGCCGCTGGTGGTTAAGTTTCCTTAACTTGCGGTACACTTAGGGCGCAATCGCGGCAAGTCCCCATACGGTACATTGCATGGAGACTTGCTGCGATTGCTGTGGGATTTTTTCCAATATAAGACATACCCCGAAAGTAAAACATAGTGGCACTTTTGGGGGTAAAAAGTAAGACACTGTCTTACTTTCGGGGAAACACGGTACAGCTAGTTAATGTATAAATGTAAGAATGAATAAAGAAATAAATGGAAAAATAATGTGTATAAATGTAAATATGAATGGAAGAATGTATGAATAAATGGTAGAGGGAACGTAAGTATGACTGTATGTATGAATGAGTGAGTGAGTGAATAAACAAATGCATGAATCAATGATTATATTTATTAATTCAGCTACAAATGAACGTATAAATGGAAGAATGAATGAAAAAATAAATTGAAGAATAATTGTATGTATAAATGTAAGGATGAATGTATGAATGAATCATCAATGATGGTATGTACACAAGTCTGTATGAATCAATGTATTCAAGTATAAATGAATAAATGGAGGAATGAATGAACTAAATTAAAGAATAATTGTAAGTATAAATGTAAGTATGAATAGAAGAATGTATGAATGAATAAATGAAAGATAAATTATTTATGTATACATGTATGTATGAATTAATGAACGAACAAATACCCGAATCAATTGTACATTAATTCAAGTGCAAGTGAACATATGAATGAACAAATGAATAATGTATAAATGTAAGTATGAATGGAAGAATGTATAAATGAATGAATGGAAGAGTGAAAGTATTTACGTACGTAAATAATTATATGTATTAATTCAGGAACAAATGAATGTATAAATGGAACAATGAATAAAGAACTAAATGGAAAAATAATGAATGAATGTCTGCATAAACATAAGAATAAGAATAAATACATTAAAGTGCATTATGTATAAATGGAAGAACGAATGAACAAATGCATGAATGATAGAACAAGTGAAGAAATGTATGAACAAATGAATGTAGAAATGGGAGAATTACCGTATTTTTCGGACTATAAGACGCAATTTTTTCCCCCCAAATGTTGGGGGAAAGTGGGGGGTGCGTCTTATAGTCTGAATACAGGGCTGCGGGGAATGAGGGTGCTGCGGTGGAGCGGGTCATCGGTGGCATGAGCAGGCTGTAGCAGCACCTGCCGTGACCACATGGGCCCCGCTCATTTCATATGCACGCCTATCATCCCGCCCATAATCTCTCAGCGCTGAAGCCGGCGCTGACAGGTGGGCGGGGTGATGGGCGGGGGGGTGCCACATAATTAACAGCCGGCCATGATCACTGCTGGCAACTACAGCCTGGAGTGATCATGTGCGGCTGTATTAACTGCCCCCCCCCCCTTCCCCGTGCATCATCATCAGCTCAGCGCAGCGAATAAGTACGGTATACTCACCGGTCCCTGCAGCATCACGATGTCCTCCTGTCTGCCAGCCAACTGATATGTGTAGAGAGCGGTGAGCACAGCGATGACGTCATCACTGTGCGTGCCCTCCATACACATCAGCGAGCCGGCAGAAAGGAGGACGAGCGATGCTGCGTGGAGTGAGGAAAGGGGAGTATAAACGTTTTTTTATCTGCCACTGGATACAGGGTATATAGCATAATGGGGGGATATTATGAGTAGGATGGGGGCATATAGCAAAATGGGGGTATATAGCAGGATGGATGGGGGTATATAGCAGGATGGATGGGGGTATATAGCAGGATAGGATTATATATCAGGATGGATGGGGCTATATATCAGGATGGATGGGGCTATATATCAGGATGGATGGGGCTATATATCAGGATGGATGGGGCTATATATCAGGATGGATGGGGCTATATATCAGGATGGATGGGGCTATATATCAGGATGGATGGGGCTATATATCAGGATGGATGGGGCTATATATCAGGATATATCAGGATGGATGGGGGTATTTAGCAGGATAGGTGCTATACCAGGATGAGGGTATATAGCAGGATGGGGGTATATATACAAGACTGGGGATCATATACAAGGCTGGAGGATCATTACCAGGATGGGTTACCTTAGTAGAGAGTTTGGGGACATTGCCCCCATAACAGTGTCAGCAGCACATTTTTTGCTTAAAATTTTATTTTCCTATGGTCCGGTGCGTCTAATAGTCCGAAAAATACGGTAATTATTGAATAGAAGAATGAAAGTGCCATGTAGAAATATATGTATGAATATCGGTATGAATGAAAGAATTGAGGATTGTATGTGTGAATAGTGAAACGAATGTATATATGAATGTATGATTGAACAAATGGATGAATGAATGATGGTATGTATTTAAGGCTTTCTGAATTACCGTATTTTTTTAAAATTATTATTTTTTTTTTTATTTTATAAGACGCACTTTTGTTCCCCCAAACTTTGGGGGAAAGTAGGGGGTGCGTCTTATAATCCGAATGAAGGGAATTTTGTTTACTTACCGTAAATTCCTTTTCTTCTAGCTCCAATTGGGAGACCCAGACAATTGGGTGTATAGCTCATGCCTCCGGAGGCCACACAAAGTATTACACTAAAAGTGTAAAGCCCCTCCCCTTCTGCCTATACACCCCCCCGTGCATCACAGGTTGCTCAGTTTTAGTGCAAAAGCAAGAAGGAGGAAAGCAAATAAATTGGTTTAAAGTAACTTCAATCCGAAGAATCTCGGAGAACTGAAACCATTCAACATGAACAACATGTGTACACGAAAAAACAACAGGGCGGGTGCTGGGTCTCCCAATTGGAGCTAGAAGAAAAGGAATTTACGGTACGTAAACAAAATTCCCTTCTTCTTTGTCGCTCCATTGGGAGACCCAGACAATTGGGACGTCCCAAAGCAGTCCCTGGGTGGGTAAAATAATACCTTATAATAGAGCCGTAAAACGGCCCGTTCCTACAGGTGGGCAACCGCCGCCTGAAGGACTCGTCTACCTAGGCTGGCATCCGCCGAAGCATAGGCATGCACCTGATAGTGTTTGGTGAAAGTGTGCAGGCTCGACCAGGTAGCCGCCTGGCACACCTGCTGAGCCGTCGCCTGGTGCCGTAAAGCCCAGGACGCACCGACGGCTCTGGTAGAATGGGCCTTTAGCCCTGAGGGAACCGGAAGCCCAGAAGAACGGTAGGCTTCAAGAATTGGTTCCTTGATCCACCGAGCCAGGGTGGATTTGGAAGCCTGTAACCCCTTACGCTGACCAGCGACAAGGACAAAGAGTGCATCCGAGCGGCGCAGAGGCGCCGTACGGGAAAAGTAGATTCTGAGTGCTCTCACCAGATCTAACAAATGCAAATCCCTTTCACATTGATGAACTGGATGAGGACAAAAAGAAGGCAAGGAGATATCCTGATTGAGATGAAAGGTGGATACCACCTTAGGAAGGAATTCCGGAACCGGGTGCAGCACCACCTTGTCCTGGTGAAACACCAGGAAAGGGGCTTTGCATGACAGCGCTGCTAGCTCAGACACTCTCCGAAGTGAGGTGACTGCTACTAGGAAGACCACTTTCTGCGAAAGGCGAGAAAGAGAAATATCTTTCAAAGGTTCAAAGGGTGCCTTCTGAAGGGCCAGCAGAACCCTGTTCAGATCCCAGGGTTCTAACGGCCGCCTGTAAGGAGGAACAATGTGACAAACCCCTTGCAGGAACGTGCGTACCTGAGAAAGCCTGGCAAGACGCTTCTGAAAGAACACAGAGAGCGCTGAGACTTGTCCCTTAAGGGAGCCGAGCGACAAACCTTTTTCCAATCCTGATTGAAGAAAGGAAAGAAACGTGGGCAAGGCAAATGGCCAGGGAGAAAATCCCTGATCAGAGCACCAAGAAAGGAATATCTTCCACGTCCTGTGGTAGATCTTGGCAGACGTTGGTTTCCTGGCCTGTCTCATAGTGGCAATGACCTCTTGAGACAACCCTGAAGACGCTAGGATCCAGGACTCAATGGCCACACAGTCAGGTTGAGGGCCGCAGAATTCAGATGGAAAAACGGCCCTTGAGACAGCAAGTCTGGACGGTCTGGCAGTGCCCACGGTTGGCCCACCGTGAGATGCCACAGATCCGGGTACCACGACCTCCTCGGCCAGTCTGGAGCGACGAGAATGGCGTGGCGGCAGTCTGACCTGATCTTGCGTATCACTCTGGGCAACAGTGCCAGAGGTGGGAACACATAAGGGAGTTGAAACTGCGACCAATCTTGAACTAAGGCGTCTGCCGCCAGAGCTCTGTGATCGTGAGATCGTGCCATGAATGCCGTGACCTTGTTGTTGTGCCGGGACGCCATTAGGTCGACGTCCGGCATCCCCCAGCGGCAACAGATCTCCTGAAACACGTCCGGGTGAAGAGACCATTCCCCTGCGTCCATGCCCTGGCGACTGAGAAAATCTGCTTCCCAGTTTTCTACGCCCGGGATGTGAACTGCGGATATGGTGGAGGCCGTGGCTTCCACCCACATCAGAATCCGCTGAACTTCCTGGAAAGCCTGACGACTGCGTGTGCCGCCTTGGTGGTTGATGTAAGCCACCGCTGTGGAGTTGTCCGACTGAATTCGGATCTGCTTGCCTTCCAGCCACTGCTGGAACGCTTTTAGGGCAAGATACACTGCCCTGATCTCCAGAACATTGATCTGAAGGGAGGACTCCTGCTGAGTCCACGTACCCTGAGCCCTGTGGTGGAGAAAGACTGCTCCCCACCCTGACAGACTCGCGTCCGTCGTGACCACCGCCCAGGATGGGGGTAGGAAGGATTTCCCCTTCGACAATGAAGTGGGAAGAAGCCACCACCGAAGGGAAGCTTTGGCTGCTTGGGAGAGGGAGACGTTCCTGTCGAGGGACGTCGACTTCCTGTCCCATTTGCGGAGAATGTCCCATTGAAGTGGGCGCAGATGAAACTGCGCAAAAGGAACTGCCTCCATTGCTGCTACCATCTTCCCTAGGAAGTGCATGAGGCGTCTCAGGGGGTGTGACTGACCTAGAAGGAGAGATTGCACCCCTGTCTGCAGTGAACGCTGTTTGTTCAGCGGAAGCTTCACTATCGCTGAGAGAGTATGAAACTCCATGCCAAGATATGTCAGTGATTGGGCCGGAGTCAGATTTGACTTTGGAAAATTGATGATCCAACCGAAACTCTGGAGAGTCTCTAGAGTAGCATTGAGGCTGTGTTGGCATGCCACTTGAGAGGGTGCCTTGACTAGGAGATCGTCTAAGTAAGGAATCACCGAGTGTCCCTGAGAGTGAAGGACCGCCACTACTGTAGCCATGACCTTGGTGAAAACCCGTGGGGCTGTCGCCAGGCCGAACGGCAGTGCCACGAACTGAAGGTGTTCGTCTGCTATGGCGAAACGCAGGAAGCGCTGATGCTCTGGAGCAATCGGTACGTGAAGATACGCATCTTTGATATCGACCGATGCAAGGAAGTCTCCCTGGGACATTGAGGCGATGACGGAGCGAAGGGATTCCATCCGGAACCGCCTGGTCTTTACGTGTTTGTTGAGCAGTTTTAGGTCCAGGACAGGACGGAAGGACCCGTCTTTCTTTGGAACCACAAACAGGTTTGAGTAAAAACCGTGACCCTGTTGCTGAAGAGGAACCGGGATCACCACTCCTTCCGCCTTTAGAGTGTCCACCGCCTGCAGAAGAGCATCGGCTCGCTCGGGAGGCGGAGATGTTCTGAAGAATCGAGTCGGAGGACGAGAGCTGAACTCTATCCTGTAACCGTGAGACAGAATGTCTCTCACCCAACGGTCTTTTACCTGTGGCAGCCAGGTGTCGCAAAAGCGGGAGAGCCTGCCACCGACCGAGGATGCGGTGTGAGGAGACTGAAAGTCATGAGGAGGCCGCTTTGGTAGCGGCACCTCCAGCGGTCTTTTTAGGACGTGACTTAGACCGCCATGAATCGGATTTTGTCTGATCCTTCTGAGGCCTTTTGGACGAGGAGAATTGGGACCTGCCCGCGCCCCGAAAGGACCGAAACCTCGACTGTCCCCTCCTCTGTTGGGGTATGTTTGGTTTGGCCTGGGGTAAGGATGTATCCTTTCCCTTGGATTGCTTGATTATTTCATCCAATCGCTCACCAAACAAACGGTCACCAGAAAATGGCAAACTGGTTAAGCACTTTTTGGAAGCCGAATCTGCCTTCCATTCCCGTAGCCACAATGCCCTGCGTATTGCCACCGAATTGTCGGCTGCAACCGCCGTACGGCTCGCAGAGTCCAGGATGGCATTAATAGCGTAGGACGCAAATGCCGTCGTCTGAGTGGTTATGGACGCCACTTGCGGCGCAGACGTACGAGTGATTGCGTCAATCTGCGCTTGACCCGCTGAGATAGCTTGGAGTGCCCATACTGCTGCAAATGCTGGGGCAAAAGATGCGCCGATGGCTTCAAAGATGGATTTCAACCAGAGCTCCATCTGCCTGTCAGTAGCATCCTTGAGGGAAGCCCCATCTTCCACTGCGACTATGGATCTAGCCGCCAGTCTGGAGATTGGGGGATCCACCTTGGGACACTGAGTCCAGCCCTTGACCACGTCAGGGGGAAATGGATAACGTGTATCCTTAAGGCGCTTGGAAAAACGCTTATCAGGACAAGCTCGGTGTTTCTGGACTGCGTCTCTGAAGTCAGAGTGGTCCAGAAACATACTCGTGGTACACTTGGGAAACCTAAAACGGAATTTCTCCTGCTGAGAAGCTGACTCCTCCACTGGAGGACCTGAGGGAGAAATATCCAACATTTGATTGATGGACGCGATAAGATCATTCACTATGGCGTCCCCATCAGGTGTATCTAGGTTGAGAGCGGCCTCAGGATCAGAATCCTGATCAGCTACCTCCGCTTCATCATACAGAGAGTCCTGCTGAGACCGTGAACAATGTGATGATGTCGAGGGAGTTTCCCAGCGAGCTCCCTTAGGTGGTCTGGGACTGCGGTCCGTGTCAGAGACCTCACCCTGGGACCTATGAGACACCCCGGGAGGACATTGTTGCTCCAACTGAGGTGGACCATGGTGCAGTGATTCCACAGTGCCCATGGTCTGAGATACCGGTCTGGACTGCAAAGCTTCTAATATCTTAGCCATAGTCTCAGAAAGTCTATCAGTAAAACCTAAAGACTCATCTGTTCAGAAATGCCTATAACCTTCAATGACCTCACTGCTTCACCCCCGTGCGGAGCTGCCGCCCCACCACCGTGCGGAGCTGCCGCCCCACCCCCGTGCGGAGCTGCCGCCCCACCACCGTGCGGAGCTGCCGCCCCACCACCGTGCGGAGCTGCCGCCCCACCACCGTGCGGAGCTGCCGCCCCACCACCGTGCGGAGCTGCCGCCCCACCACCGTGCGGAGCTGCCGCCCCACCACCGTGCGGAGCTGCCGCCCCACCACCGTGCGGAGCTGCCGCCCCACCACCGTGCGGAGCTGCCGCCCCACCACCGTGCGGAGCTGCCGCCCCACCCACACCCCACCTACTGTCTCCTCCCCAAAATCCTTTAGGATGTAAGCCCGCAAGGGCAGGGCCCTCTTCCCCCTGTGCTAGTCTGTCTATTGTAACGTGTACATGTATTCTGTATGTAACCCCCTCATGTACAGCACCATGGAATCAATGGTGCTCTATAAATAAACAATAATAATAATAATAATAATAATAAAAACTGCAAACTCTGTCCCCGTCACATGGACAGTGTTAGCTGGTGGTTCCCCCTGGGCCCCCCTTCGCAGAGGCTCCGGCTGAGCAAGTGCCACAGGGGCCGAGCATTGCACACAATGAGGGTCAGTGGAACCTGCCGGTAGTATAGCCGTACATGCAGCGCAGGCAGCATAGTAAGTCTGTGCTTTGGCACCATTGCTTCTTGTGGACGACATGCTGTTGTGTCCTCTGAGCAATCCCGGAGGGTATATAGCCAAAAATCAATCGTGCACCATACAGTGTAAAGTATAGCATATAAGGATATAATCTATATGTACACTACTGCACTAGTGGGGCCAGCACCATAGGTGCT
Source organism: Anomaloglossus baeobatrachus (assembly GCF_048569485.1). NCBI lineage: Eukaryota > Metazoa > Chordata > Amphibia > Anura > Aromobatidae > Anomaloglossus > Anomaloglossus baeobatrachus. Next base: position 546,918,208 of record NC_134358.1, on the reverse strand, counting down.
GCTTACCGACCGCTCAAGCGGTTGTGTGGTCACCAGAAACGCTGCCTGGGTCTCCCAGAGCTTGTCTCCCCTCTCCAGCGTCGGAAGAGCTGACAGGAATGGCTGCCGGCGTCCTGAGGAGAGGAGGAGGCCGTGGGCGTGCCCGAAAAAGTGCGGGAGTCTGGTGCCCCACTGTGCACAGTGAGGGGGGTGGAGTATGCAAAGCACGCTCCAGCCCTCAGTGCTGACGTCTGCACAACATCTCTCCCTTCCCCTGACTGACAGGCCTGGGGGCGGGAAAAGACCGAGACTAGGCCGGAAAAGCCGGGGACTCAAGTTATAAGCGCGGCCGGCGTATAAGCTCGGTCTGCGCGGAAGTCCTCGGCGTACAAACAATCCCAGGCGCGCTGCCGTGTTGCAATGGCAGCGCGCGGTCAGGCGGTAGTCTCTAGTAAACCAAGCACACCAGCACTCTGTAGTGTGTGATGACACAAACGCGGTCAGCGCCGCGGTCCCCGGTGCACTAACACACCCAGCAATGCTGGAGTGATTCTGTGCGCGGTCCCCACGGGGACACAGAGTACCTCAAAGCAGCAGTGTCCCTGACGATACTCGGCTCCTTGTCCAGCAGATACCCCAGGTGCTGTGGATGGAGCACGGTCTCAGTGTCTGGAGACCGAATTAGGATCCCACTTCCCCAGAGCCCATCAAGGGATGGGGAAGGAAAACAGCATGTGGGCTCCAGCCTCCGTACCCGCAATGGGTACCTCAACCTTAACAACACCGCCGACAAGAGTGGGGTGAGAAGGGAGCATGCTGGGGGCCCTGTTATGGGCCCTCTTTTCTTCCATCCGACATAGTCAGCAGCTGCTGCTGACCAAGCTGTGGAGCTAATGCGTGGATGTCTGACCTCCTTCGCACAAAGCATGTAAACTGAGGAACCCGTGATGCACGGGGGGGTGTATAGGCAGAAGGGGAGGGGCTTTACACTTTTAGTGTAATACTTTGTGTGGCCTCCGGAGGCATGAGCTATACACCCAATTGTCTGGGTCTCCCAATGGAGCGACAAAGAAATACGGATTATATACTGCAGGGTCCAGGGGAGGTGGGGGCAACTCTGGAGCAGTGCTGGGGGGGGCTGGTGGAGGCTTGTGGAGGCTGGTAGAGGCTTGTGAAGCTGCGGGCGGCAGCCTTTGATCTCCTGCTCCGGCTCATATAATATGCACAGCCGCTGTCCATCACCGTGGTGCTGAAACCGCACCGCGGCGATGGGCTGGGGGAGGGGCGCAGCGCATATATCTGCCTGCGTCCCCTTTGATCGCACATGCCCCCCCCCTGTGTTAGATATGGCCCCCATGCTGCTACCCATAGTAAAATAAAAAAACTCTTTACTTACCTCCTCCAGCGTGTCTCCCGGTCTCCCTCCTGCTTCTGTGATCATGCAGGCATGGATGTCACTCTGCTGTGCCGATCACATGACCCCACCGAGAACCAGGAAATGCAGGCAGGAGGCCGGAGCTCAACCCCAAGGAGGGAGACATGAGGGAAGACAGTGCTGGAGAAGGTAAGGAAAGAGTTTATTCTTACTAAAAGCAGCAGCATGGGGGCGATATCTAACACAGGGTGATGTGTGCCAGCGACAGGGGGCCGTGTGTGCCAGCCACAGGGGGCCGTGTGTGCCAGCCACAGGGGGCAGTGTGCCAGCCATAGGGGGCAGTGTGCCAGCCATAGAAGACGTGTGCCAGCCACAGGGGGCCGTGTGCCAGCCACAGGGGGCCGTGTGCCAGCCACAGGGGGCCGTGTGCCAGCCACAGGGGACGTGTGCCAGCCACAGGGGACGTGTGCCAGCCACAGGGGACATGTGGAATCACTGGGGGCCGTGTGCCAGTCACAGGGGGCCGTGTGCCAGCCATAGGGGACATGTTGCATCACTGGGGGACGTGTACCAGCACAAGGGGGCTATATTCAATATAAGGTGGCCATATCCAGATTAAGGGGGCTAATTTTAGGATGGAGGCTATGAGGGACATATACTCTATATGATTTATTAGACGGACACTGGCATAAGACGGACCCCATTTATTAAAAAAAAATTCTCTATTCCTTCACCAAATTTGGGGGTGCGTCTTATAATCAGGTGCGTCTTATAAAGCGAAAAATACGGTAATGCATGCAAGTACAAATTAATGCAGAAAATGGAAGATATAACTATGTATGAAGAGAAGAATTGTTGGATGAATTAAGAAATTAATGTACAGTACGTATTTATGAATAAATTAAAGAATTAATGCTTGTATGAATGGAAGAATGAATGTAGGGACTAAAACAAGTGAAGAGGTATATGAATGAATGTATAAATGGAAGAATTTGTGAATGAATAGAAGAAAGTAAGTATATGTAAGAATGTATCCATGAAAGAATCATCGATTGTATGTACGAATGAAGGAATGTATGTATGTATCAAATAAAGTCCGCATGATTGTATTCCTATATCTATGCATTACTTTATAAATGAATTAAAAACAAGTATAAATGTATGCACAAATGGAAGAATGAATGTAGGTATAAATATACGTATTGAATGAATGAATGTATAAATTTAATTGAAGAATGATCATGTATGAATGGAACAATGAATGAACGAACAAACGAATGTAAGGAAAAATAATTAAATGGAAGAATGGTATGTATGTATAAATATACAGTGCCTACCAGTAGTATTCAACCCCCTGCAGATTTAGCAGGTTTACACATTCGGAATTAACTTGGCATTGTGACATTTGGACTGTAGATCAGCCTGGAAGTGTGAAATGCTCTGCAGCAAAAAAGAATGTTATTTCTTTTTTTATTTTTTTTTTTAAATTGTGAAAAGTTTATTCAGAGGGTCATTTATTATTCAACCCCTCAATCCACCAGAATTCTGTTTGGTTCCCCTAAAGTATTAAGAAGTATTTCAGGCACAAAGAACAATGAGCTTCACATGTTTGGATTAATTATCTCTTTTTCCAGCCTTTTCTGACTAATTAAGACCCTCCCCAAACTTGGGAACAGCACTCATACTTGGTCAACATGGGAAAGACAAAGGAGCATTCCAAGGCCATCAGAGACAAGATCGTGGAGGGTCACAAGGCTGGCAAGGGGTACAAAACCCTTTCCAAGGAGTTGGGCCTACCTGTCTCCACTGTTGGGAGCATCATCCGGAAGTGGCAGGCTTATGGAACTACTGTTAAAAAAAAAGAAACAACAAAGAGCCAGCACCAATGTGCACTAAGGCATCAAATATTCCAAACTGCATTATAAAAATTTTTTTTTGAGATTTTTGGCAAAAAATTGCAATTTCTTGAGCTGCTTCGCCACGTCACGGCAAATCTCATTTGAAGCAGTCCTACACTAAAATATTTTTATAAAATGTGCCATGCGGCCTCACATATAAATAGCAGAACTGCTCTCAGCAGCACTCACCTGGTCTATTGCAGTCCCGTACCCATGACTGAGTCATGGCTGTGGGCGGGACAGGTCCAAGCAAATGCTGCATGAAGTATATATATAGCCTGTGGACAAAGCCTGATGACCCAATGTGAACAGTCACCAAACGCCAAAATCTATACAGATGGAATACATCCCAAATTGGGGTGCATAGCAAGGTGGAGGTCAACCACCGACCAATTCAACAAAGAAACAACAAAGAGCCAGCACCAATGTGCACTAAGGCATCAAATATTCCAAACTGCATTATAAAAATTTTTTTTGAGATTTTTGGCAAAAAATTGCAATTTCTTGAGCTGCTTCGCCACGTCACGGCAAATCTCATTTGAAGCAGTCCTACACTAAAATATTTTTATAAAATGTGCCATGCGGCCTCACATATAAATAGCAGAACTGCTCTCAGCAGCACTCACCTGGTCTATTGCAGTCCCGTACCCATGACTGAGTCATGGCTGTGGGCGGGACAGGTCCAAGCAAATGCTGCATGAAGTATATATATAGCCTGTGGACAAAGCCTGATGACCCAATGTGAACAGTCACCAAACGCCAAAATCTATACAGATGGAATACATCCCAAATTGGGGTGCATAGCAAGGTGGAGGTCAACCACCGACCAATTCAACAAAGAAACAACAAAGAGCCAGCACCAATGTGCACTAAGGCATCAAATATTCCAAACTGCATTATAAAAATTTTTTTTGAGATTTTTGGCAAAAAATTGCAATTTCTTGAGCTGCTTCGCCACGTCACGGCAAATCTCATTTGAAGCAGTCCTACACTAAAATATTTTTATAAAATGTGCCATGCGGCCTCACATATAAATAGCAGAACTGCTCTCAGCAGCACTCACCTGGTCTATTGCAGTCCCGTACCCATGACTGAGTCATGGCTGTGGGCGGGACAGGTCCAAGCAAATGCTGCATGAAGTATATATATAGCCTGTGGACAAAGCCTGATGACCCAATGTGAACAGTCACCAAACGCCAAAATCTATACAGATGGAATACATCCCAAATTGGGGTGCATAGCAAGGTGGAGGTCAACCACCGACCAATTCAACAAAGAAACAACAAAGAGCCAGCACCAATGTGCACTAAGGCATCAAATATTCCAAACTGCATTATAAAAATTTTTTTTGAGATTTTTGGCAAAAAATTGCAATTTCTTGAGCTGCTTCGCCACGTCACGGCAAATCTCATTTGAAGCAGTCCTACACTAAAATATTTTTATAAAATGTGCCATGCGGCCTCACATATAAATAGCAGAACTGCTCTCAGCAGCACTCACCTGGTCTATTGCAGTCCCGTACCCATGACTGAGTCATGGCTGTGGGCGGGACAGGTCCAAGCAAATGCTGCATGAAGTATATATATAGCCTGTGGACAAAGCCTGATGACCCAATGTGAACAGTCACCAAACGCCAAAATCTATACAGATGGAATACATCCCAAATTGGGGTGCATAGCAAGGTGGAGGTCAACCACCGACCAATTCAACAAAGAAACAACAAAGAGCCAGCACCAATGTGCACTAAGGCATCAAATATTCCAAACTGCATTATAAAAATTTTTTTTTGAGATTTTTGGCAAAAAATTGCAATTTCTTGAGCTGCTTCGCCACGTCACGGCAAATCTCATTTGAAGCAGTCCTACACTAAAATATTTTTATAAAATGTGCCATGCGGCCTCACATATAAATAGCAGAACTGCTCTCAGCAGCACTCACCTGGTCTATTGCAGTCCCGTACCCATGACTGAGTCATGGCTGTGGGCGGGACAGGTCCAAGCAAATGCTGCATGAAGTATATATATAGCCTGTGGACAAAGCCTGATGACCCAATGTGAACAGTCACCAAACGCCAAAATCTATACAGATGGAATACATCCCAAATTGGGTCATCAGGCTTTGTCCACAGGCTATATATATACTTCATGCAGCATTTGCTTGGACCTGTCCCGCCCACAGCCATGACTCAGTCATGGGTACGGGACTGCAATAGACCAGGTGAGTGCTGCTGAGAGCAGTTCTGCTATTTATATGTGAGGCCGCATGGCACATTTTATAAAAATATTTTAGTGTAGGACTGCTTCAAATGAGATTTGCCGTGACGTGGCGAAGCAGCTCAAGAAATTGCAATTTTTTGCCAAAAATCTCAAAAAAAATTTTTATAATGCAGTTTGGAATATTTGATGCCTTAGTGCACATTGGTGCTGGCTCTTTGTTGTTTCTTTGTTGAATTGGTCGGTGGTTGACCTCCACCTTGCTATGCACCCCAATTTGGGATGTATTCCATCTGTATAGATTTTGGCGTTTGGTGACTGTTCACATTGGGTCATCAGGCTTTGTCCACAGGCTATATATATACTTCATGCAGCATTTGCTTGGACCTGTCCCGCCCACAGCCATGACTCAGTCATGGGTACGGGACTGCAATAGACCAGGTGAGTGCTGCTGAGAGCAGTTCTGCTATTTATATGTGAGGCCGCATGGCACATTTTATAAAAATATTTTAGTGTAGGACTGCTTCAAATGAGATTTGCCGTGACGTGGCGAAGCAGCTCAAGAAATTGCAATTTTTTGCCAAAAATCTCAAAAAAAATTTTTATAATGCAGTTTGGAATATTTGATGCCTTAGTGCACATTGGTGCTGGCTCTTTGTTGTTTCTTTGTTGAATTGGTCGGTGGTTGACCTCCACCTTGCTATGCACCCCAATTTGGGATGTATTCCATCTGTATAGATTTTGGCGTTTGGTGACTGTTCACATTGGGTCATCAGGCTTTGTCCACAGGCTATATATATACTTCATGCAGCATTTGCTTGGACCTGTCCCGCCCACAGCCATGACTCAGTCATGGGTACGGGACTGCAATAGACCAGGTGAGTGCTGCTGAGAGCAGTTCTGCTATTTATATGTGAGGCCGCATGGCACATTTTATAAAAATATTTTAGTGTAGGACTGCTTCAAATGAGATTTGCCGTGACGTGGCGAAGCAGCTCAAGAAATTGCAATTTTTTGCCAAAAATCTCAAAAAAAAAATTTTTATAATGCAGTTTGGAATATTTGATGCCTTAGTGCACATTGGTGCTGGCTCTTTGTTGTTTCTTTGTTGAATTGGTCGGTGGTTGACCTCCACCTTGCTATGCACCCCAATTTGGGATGTATTCCATCTGTATAGATTTTGGCGTTTGGTGACTGTTCACATTGGGTCATCAGGCTTTGTCCACAGGCTATATATATACTTCATGCAGCATTTGCTTGGACCTGTCCCGCCCACAGCCATGACTCAGTCATGGGTACGGGACTGCAATAGACCAGGTGAGTGCTGCTGAGAGCAGTTCTGCTATTTATATGTGAGGCCGCATGGCACATTTTATAAAAATATTTTAGTGTAGGACTGCTTCAAATGAGATTTGCCGTGACGTGGCGAAGCAGCTCAAGAAATTGCAATTTTTTGCCAAAAATCTCAAAAAAAAAAAAAAAAAAAATTTTTATAATGCAGTTTGGAATATTTGATGCCTTAGTGCACATTGGTGCTGGCTCTTTGTTGTTTCTTTGTTGAATTGGTCGGTGGTTGACCTCCACCTTGCTATGCACCCCAATTTGGGATGTATTCCATCTGTATAGATTTTGGCGTTTGGTGACTGTTCACATTGGGTCATCAGGCTTTGTCCACAGGCTATATATATACTTCATGCAGCATTTGCTTGGACCTGTCCCGCCCACAGCCATGACTCAGTCATGGGTACGGGACTGCAATAGACCAGGTGAGTGCTGCTGAGAGCAGTTCTGCTATTTATATGTGAGGCCGCATGGCACATTTTATAAAAATATTTTAGTGTAGGACTGCTTCAAATGAGATTTGCCGTGACGTGGCGAAGCAGCTCAAGAAATTGCAATTTTTTGCCAAAAATCTCAAAAAAAATTTTTATAATGCAGTTTGGAATATTTGATGCCTTAGTGCACATTGGTGCTGGCTCTTTGTTGTTTCTTTGTTGAATTGGTCGGTGGTTGACCTCCACCTTGCTATGCACCCCAATTTGGGATGTATTCCATCTGTATAGATTTTGGCGTTTGGTGACTGTTCACATTGGGTCATCAGGCTTTGTCCACAGGCTATATATATACTTCATGCAGCATTTGCTTGGACCTGTCCCGCCCACAGCCATGACTCAGTCATGGGTACGGGACTGCAATAGACCAGGTGAGTGCTGCTGAGAGCAGTTCTGCTATTTATATGTGAGGCCGCATGGCACATTTTATAAAAATATTTTAGTGTAGGACTGCTTCAAATGAGATTTGCCGTGACGTGGCGAAGCAGCTCAAGAAATTGCAATTTTTTGCCAAAAATCTCAAAAAAAAAATTTTTATAATGCAGTTTGGAATATTTGATGCCTTAGTGCACATTGGTGCTGGCTCTTTGTTGTTTCTTTGTTGAATTGGTCGGTGGTTGACCTCCACCTTGCTATGCACCCCAATTTGGGATGTATTCCATCTGTATAGATTTTGGCGTTTGGTGACTGTTCACATTGGGTCATCAGGCTTTGTCCACAGGCTATATATATACTTCATGCAGCATTTGCTTGGACCTGTCCCGCCCACAGCCATGACTCAGTCATGGGTACGGGACTGCAATAGACCAGGTGAGTGCTGCTGAGAGCAGTTCTGCTATTTATATGTGAGGCCGCATGGCACATTTTATAAAAATATTTTAGTGTAGGACTGCTTCAAATGAGATTTGCCGTGACGTGGCGAAGCAGCTCAAGAAATTGCAATTTTTTGCCAAAAATCTCAAAAAAAAAATTTTTATAATGCAGTTTGGAATATTTGATGCCTTAGTGCACATTGGTGCTGGCTCTTTGTTGTTTCTTTGTTGAATTGGTCGGTGGTTGACCTCCACCTTGCTATGCACCCCAATTTGGGATGTATTCCATCTGTATAGATTTTGGCGTTTGGTGACTGTTCACATTGGGTCATCAGGCTTTGTCCACAGGCTATATATATACTTCATGCAGCATTTGCTTGGACCTGTCCCGCCCACAGCCATGACTCAGTCATGGGTACGGGACTGCAATAGACCAGGTGAGTGCTGCTGAGAGCAGTTCTGCTATTTATATGTGAGGCCGCATGGCACATTTTATAAAAATATTTTAGTGTAGGACTGCTTCAAATGAGATTTGCCGTGACGTGGCGAAGCAGCTCAAGAAATTGCAATTTTTTGCCAAAAATCTCAAAAAAAATTTTTATAATGCAGTTTGGAATATTTGATGCCTTAGTGCACATTGGTGCTGGCTCTTTGTTGTTTCTTTGTTGAATTGGTCGGTGGTTGACCTCCACCTTGCTATGCACCCCAATTTGGGATGTATTCCATCTGTATAGATTTTGGCGTTTGGTGACTGTTCACATTGGGTCATCAGGCTTTGTCCACAGGCTATATATATACTTCATGCAGCATTTGCTTGGACCTGTCCCGCCCACAGCCATGACTCAGTCATGGGTACGGGACTGCAATAGACCAGGTGAGTGCTGCTGAGAGCAGTTCTGCTATTTATATGTGAGGCCGCATGGCACATTTTATAAAAATATTTTAGTGTAGGACTGCTTCAAATGAGATTTGCCGTGACGTGGCGAAGCAGCTCAAGAAATTGCAATTTTTTGCCAAAAATCTCAAAAAAAAATTTTTATAATGCAGTTTGGAATATTTGATGCCTTAGTGCACATTGGTGCTGGCTCTTTGTTGTTTCTTTGTTGAATTGGTCGGTGGTTGACCTCCACCTTGCTATGCACCCCAATTTGGGATGTATTCCATCTGTATAGATTTTGGCGTTTGGTGACTGTTCACATTGGGTCATCAGGCTTTGTCCACAGGCTATATATATACTTCATGCAGCATTTGCTTGGACCTGTCCCGCCCACAGCCATGACTCAGTCATGGGTACGGGACTGCAATAGACCAGGTGAGTGCTGCTGAGAGCAGTTCTGCTATTTATATGTGAGGCCGCATGGCACATTTTATAAAAATATTTTAGTGTAGGACTGCTTCAAATGAGATTTGCCGTGACGTGGCGAAGCAGCTCAAGAAATTGCAATTTTTTGCCAAAAATCTCAAAAAAAAATTTTTATAATGCAGTTTGGAATATTTGATGCCTTAGTGCACATTGGTGCTGGCTCTTTGTTGTTTCTTTGTTGAATTGGTCGGTGGTTGACCTCCACCTTGCTATGCACCCCAATTTGGGATGTATTCCATCTGTATAGATTTTGGCGTTTGGTGACTGTTCACATTGGGTCATCAGGCTTTGTCCACAGGCTATATATATACTTCATGCAGCATTTGCTTGGACCTGTCCCGCCCACAGCCATGACTCAGTCATGGGTACGGGACTGCAATAGACCAGGTGAGTGCTGCTGAGAGCAGTTCTGCTATTTATATGTGAGGCCGCATGGCACATTTTATAAAAATATTTTAGTGTAGGACTGCTTCAAATGAGATTTGCCGTGACGTGGCGAAGCAGCTCAAGAAATTGCAATTTTTTGCCAAAAATCTCAAAAAAAAAATTTTTATAATGCAGTTTGGAATATTTGATGCCTTAGTGCACATTGGTGCTGGCTCTTTGTTGTTTCTTTGTTGAATTGGTCGGTGGTTGACCTCCACCTTGCTATGCACCCCAATTTGGGATGTATTCCATCTGTATAGATTTTGGCGTTTGGTGACTGTTCACATTGGGTCATCAGGCTTTGTCCACAGGCTATATATATACTTCATGCAGCATTTGCTTGGACCTGTCCCGCCCACAGCCATGACTCAGTCATGGGTACGGGACTGCAATAGACCAGGTGAGTGCTGCTGAGAGCAGTTCTGCTATTTATATGTGAGGCCGCATGGCACATTTTATAAAAATATTTTAGTGTAGGACTGCTTCAAATGAGATTTGCCGTGACGTGGCGAAGCAGCTCAAGAAATTGCAATTTTTTGCCAAAAATCTCAAAAAAAATTTTTATAATGCAGTTTGGAATATTTGATGCCTTAGTGCACATTGGTGCTGGCTCTTTGTTGTTTCTTTGTTGAATTGGTCGGTGGTTGACCTCCACCTTGCTATGCACCCCAATTTGGGATGTATTCCATCTGTATAGATTTTGGCGTTTGGTGACTGTTCACATTGGGTCATCAGGCTTTGTCCACAGGCTATATATATACTTCATGCAGCATTTGCTTGGACCTGTCCCGCCCACAGCCATGACTCAGTCATGGGTACGGGACTGCAATAGACCAGGTGAGTGCTGCTGAGAGCAGTTCTGCTATTTATATGTGAGGCCGCATGGCACATTTTATAAAAATATTTTAGTGTAGGACTGCTTCAAATGAGATTTGCCGTGACGTGGCGAAGCAGCTCAAGAAATTGCAATTTTTTGCCAAAAATCTCAAAAAAAAATTTTTATAATGCAGTTTGGAATATTTGATGCCTTAGTGCACATTGGTGCTGGCTCTTTGTTGTTTCTTTGTTGAATTGGTCGGTGGTTGACCTCCACCTTGCTATGCACCCCAATTTGGGATGTATTCCATCTGTATAGATTTTGGCGTTTGGTGACTGTTCACATTGGGTCATCAGGCTTTGTCCACAGGCTATATATATACTTCATGCAGCATTTGCTTGGACCTGTCCCGCCCACAGCCATGACTCAGTCATGGGTACGGGACTGCAATAGACCAGGTGAGTGCTGCTGAGAGCAGTTCTGCTATTTATATGTGAGGCCGCATGGCACATTTTATAAAAATATTTTAGTGTAGGACTGCTTCAAATGAGATTTGCCGTGACGTGGCGAAGCAGCTCAAGAAATTGCAATTTTTTGCCAAAAATCTCAAAAAAAAATTTTTATAATGCAGTTTGGAATATTTGATGCCTTAGTGCACATTGGTGCTGGCTCTTTGTTGTTTCTTTGTTGAATTGGTCGGTGGTTGACCTCCACCTTGCTATGCACCCCAATTTGGGATGTATTCCATCTGTATAGATTTTGGCGTTTGGTGACTGTTCACATTGGGTCATCAGGCTTTGTCCACAGGCTATATATATACTTCATGCAGCATTTGCTTGGACCTGTCCCGCCCACAGCCATGACTCAGTCATGGGTACGGGACTGCAATAGACCAGGTGAGTGCTGCTGAGAGCAGTTCTGCTATTTATATGTGAGGCCGCATGGCACATTTTATAAAAATATTTTAGTGTAGGACTGCTTCAAATGAGATTTGCCGTGACGTGGCGAAGCAGCTCAAGAAATTGCAATTTTTTGCCAAAAATCTCAAAAAAAATTTTTATAATGCAGTTTGGAATATTTGATGCCTTAGTGCACATTGGTGCTGGCTCTTTGTTGTTTCTTTGTTGAATTGGTCGGTGGTTGACCTCCACCTTGCTATGCACCCCAATTTGGGATGTATTCCATCTGTATAGATTTTGGCGTTTGGTGACTGTTCACATTGGGTCATCAGGCTTTGTCCACAGGCTATATATATACTTCATGCAGCATTTGCTTGGACCTGTCCCGCCCACAGCCATGACTCAGTCATGGGTACGGGACTGCAATAGACCAGGTGAGTGCTGCTGAGAGCAGTTCTGCTATTTATATGTGAGGCCGCATGGCACATTTTATAAAAATATTTTAGTGTAGGACTGCTTCAAATGAGATTTGCCGTGACGTGGCGAAGCAGCTCAAGAAATTGCAATTTTTTGCCAAAAATCTCAAAAAAAATTTTTATAATGCAGTTTGGAATATTTGATGCCTTAGTGCACATTGGTGCTGGCTCTTTGTTGTTTCTTTGTTGAATTGGTCGGTGGTTGACCTCCACCTTGCTATGCACCCCAATTTGGGATGTATTCCATCTGTATAGATTTTGGCGTTTGGTGACTGTTCACATTGGGTCATCAGGCTTTGTCCACAGGCTATATATATACTTCATGCAGCATTTGCTTGGACCTGTCCCGCCCACAGCCATGACTCAGTCATGGGTACGGGACTGCAATAGACCAGGTGAGTGCTGCTGAGAGCAGTTCTGCTATTTATATGTGAGGCCGCATGGCACATTTTATAAAAATATTTTAGTGTAGGACTGCTTCAAATGAGATTTGCCGTGACGTGGCGAAGCAGCTCAAGAAATTGCAATTTTTTGCCAAAAATCTCAAAAAAAATTTTTATAATGCAGTTTGGAATATTTGATGCCTTAGTGCACATTGGTGCTGGCTCTTTGTTGTTTCTTTGTTGAATTGGTCGGTGGTTGACCTCCACCTTGCTATGCACCCCAATTTGGGATGTATTCCATCTGTATAGATTTTGGCGTTTGGTGACTGTTCACATTGGGTCATCAGGCTTTGTCCACAGGCTATATATATACTTCATGCAGCATTTGCTTGGACCTGTCCCGCCCACAGCCATGACTCAGTCATGGGTACGGGACTGCAATAGACCAGGTGAGTGCTGCTGAGAGCAGTTCTGCTATTTATATGTGAGGCCGCATGGCACATTTTATAAAAATATTTTAGTGTAGGACTGCTTCAAATGAGATTTGCCGTGACGTGGCGAAGCAGCTCAAGAAATTGCAATTTTTTGCCAAAAATCTCAAAAAAAAAAAAAAAATTTTTATAATGCAGTTTGGAATATTTGATGCCTTAGTGCACATTGGTGCTGGCTCTTTGTTGTTTCTTTGTTGAATTGGTCGGTGGTTGACCTCCACCTTGCTATGCACCCCAATTTGGGATGTATTCCATCTGTATAGATTTTGGCGTTTGGTGACTGTTCACATTGGGTCATCAGGCTTTGTCCACAGGCTATATATATACTTCATGCAGCATTTGCTTGGACCTGTCCCGCCCACAGCCATGACTCAGTCATGGGTACGGGACTGCAATAGACCAGGTGAGTGCTGCTGAGAGCAGTTCTGCTATTTATATGTGAGGCCGCATGGCACATTTTATAAAAATATTTTAGTGTAGGACTGCTTCAAATGAGATTTGCCGTGACGTGGCGAAGCAGCTCAAGAAATTGCAATTTTTTGCCAAAAATCTCAAAAAAAAAATAAATTTTTATAATGCAGTTTGGAATATTTGATGCCTTAGTGCACATTGGTGCTGGCTCTTTGTTGTTTCTTTTTTTTTTTTTTATGGAACTACTGTTAGCCTTCCACGGCCTGGACAGCCTTTGAAAGTTTCCACCCGTGCCGAGGCCAGGCTTGTCCGAAGAGTCAAGGCTAACCCAAGGACAACAAGGAAGGAGCTCCGGGAAGATCTCATGGCAGTGGGGACATTGGTTTCAGTCAATACCATAAGTAACGTACTCCACCGCAATGGTCTCCGTTCCAGACGAGCCCGTAAGGTACCTTTACTTTCAAAGCGTCATGTCAAGGCTCGTCTACAGTTTACTCATGATCACTTGGAGGACTCTGAGACAGACTGGTTCAAGGTTCTCTGGTCTGATGAGACCAAGATCGAGATTCTTTGGTGCCAACCACACACGTGAAGTTTGGAGACTGGATGGCACTGCATACGACCCCAAGAATACCATCCCTACAGTCAAGCATGGTGGTGGCAGCATCATACTGTGGGGCTGTTTCTCAGCCAAGGGGCCTGGCCATCTGGTCTGCATCCATGGGAAGATGGATAGCACGGCCTACTTGGAGATTTTGGCCAAGAACCTCCGCTCCTCTAACAAGGATCTTAAGATGGGTCGTCATTTCATCTTCCAACAAGACAACTATCCAAAGCACACAGCCAAGAAAACCAAGGCCTGGTTCAAGAGGGAAAAAATCAAGGTGTTGCAGTGGCCTAGTCAGTCTCCTGACCTTAACCCAATTGAAAACTTGTGGAAGGAGCTCAAGATTAAAGTCCACATGAGACAACCAAAGAACCTAGATAACTTGGAGAAGATCTGCATGGAGGAGTGGGCCAAGATAACTCCAGAGACCTGTGCCGGCCTGATCAGGTCTTATAAAAGACGATTATTAGCTGTAATTGCAAACAAGGGTTATTCCACAAAATATTAAACCTAGGGGTTGAATAATAATTGACCCACACTTTTGTGTTGAAAATTTATTAAAATTTAACTGAGCAACATAACTTGTTGGTTTGTAAGATTTATGCATCTGTTAATAAATCCTGCTCTTGTTTGAAGTTTGCAGGCTCTAACTTATTTGCATCTTATCAAACCTGCTAAATCTGCAGGGGGTTGAAGACTACTTGTAGGCACTGTACGTATTGATGAATGAATGAATGAATGAATAAATGAATGAATGACCATGTAAAAATATCAATGAATGAATGTATAAATGGAAGAATGAATAAATGTACGGAAGAATAATTTAATGGAAGAATGAATGTATGTATAAATATACATATCGATTAATGAATGAGTCTGTGTAAATGTCAATGAATGAATGTATAAATGGAAGAATGATCATGAATGAATGGAACAATGAATGAATGACTGTATGAAGAATTAAATGGAAGAATTAATGTATGTATAAATATACACATCGATGAATGAATGCATGTATGGGTCACTGAATGAATGCATAAATGGAAGAATGATTATTTATGAATGGGACAATGAATGAATTAATGAATGAATGAATGGAAAAATAAAAAAATTAATCCATGAATGAATGGAAGAACATGCATTGTGCGCCAGCTGTAGGAGAATTACTGCGGTAAATGCGTATCTCATCCAGAAAAAGCTGGATGGGAAAATCAAGGGAAGTGGAGGTAGCTCTCAGAAAGTTAGTTCACCAATTCGATAAAATCCTAATCCAGCGGCTTTTTTTTTTCCAGCGTTGGAGTGGCGCTTCAAAGACCCGTGCCCTTTGGTCTAATGCTCACCATCCGGCGTTTTCATTGTTTTTCACTGTCGCGCTGGTCCCGCCATCTTGTGCCCATGATTTGTGACTGTCCGGAAGTCAGAAGTTACATCACAAGCGCTCTATGCAAGTCTATGAGAGCCAGAACGAGGCTCTCATAGACTTGTATTGAGTTGTGACCTCCGGAGCGCTCCATGAAACCTTGGAACTATCGGCAGGTCACAAAATAACAGAGACCGACCAGAGCAACGCTGATAACAGATGGGGCAGGGGTTTATTTTATTTTTTACTGTGATTTAATTTTCCATGTAAGAAGATAATGATGCATTAAACCCTGAGATTTGGGCTCTGGAAACCCCAAAACAGGGCCTCGAGCTGAATGGTTGTGAGGTGCACACGCTCCATTCATTGTCTATGGAGCTGCCGGAAATACCTTTCAGCAGTCCCGCAAACGATGAGTGGAGCGGTGGCGGTGCATGCGCACCTCAGATCCATTTGGGACGGGGCTGCAGAGTCCCGATCTCTGATCTCGGGGTCGGACGCTCAGCATATCATCCCCCATCCTATAGACAATAGAGTTGAGCCATCTTTTCGGGTAAAATGACAATATTTTCTTACACCTCCCCCCCTTCCCGAGCGTCAAAGCAAAAATGAATCCCCTGTACACGCAAACTCAGCTCTGCTAAATCTCTACGACCATAATTTACTATGTCCATGATGTTGTCACCTTCCCTGCCCTGGCTTCATAGGATAACCCAGCCATGGGAGAAATCTGGTGAGAATCCCAGAAGGGTAATGAGGCGTGGAATGAGTGAAATCACCTGCACCATAACAGCAGCCGGGGCATGCGCGGAAAGTGCCGCTATAATACGAGCGGAGTAAATATATGGACTCAGAAAATACTGAAAATAGTGAAATTAGATATTAAATTAAGGAAAAGAATCAGAGAAAATGTGAAATTTGTTTCCATATTTAAAAAGAAGGGAATTTTGTTACTTACCGTAAATTCCTTTTCTTCTAGCTCCAATTGGGAGACCCAGACGATTGACGATTGGGTGTATAGCTACTGCCTCCGGAGGCCACACAAAGTATTACACTAAAAAGTGTAAGGCCCCTCCCCTTCTGCATATACACCCCCCGTGGGATCACGGGCTCCTCAGTTTTAGTGCAAAAGCAAGAAGGAGGAAAGCCAATAACTGGTTAAACAAAATCAATCCGAAGGAACATCGGAGAACTGAAACCATTCAACATGAACAACATGTGTACCCGAAAAAACCAAAAATCCCGAAGGAAACAGGGCGGGTGCTGGGTCTCCCAATTGGAGCTAGAAGAAAAGGAATTTACGGTAAGTAACAAAATTCCCTTCTTCTTCGGCGCTCCATTGGGAGACCCAGACGATTGGGACGTTCAAAAGCAGTCCCTGGGTGGGTAAATTAATACCTCAAGTTAGGGCCGTAAAACAGCCCTTCCCTACATGGAGGCAACCGCCGCCTGCAGGACTCTTCTACCTAGGCTGGCATCCGCCTAAGCGTAGGTATGCACCTGATAATGCTTGGTGAAAGTGTGCAGACTCGACCAGGTAGCTGCCTGGCACACCTGCTGAGCCGTAGCCTGGTGCCGTAATGCCCAGGACGCACCCACGGCTCTGGTAGAATGGGCCTTCAGCCCTGATGGAACCGGAAGCCCAGCAGAACGGTAGGCTTCAAGAATTGGTTCCTTGATCCATCGAGCCAGGGTGGATTTGGAAGCCTGCGACCCTTTACGCTGACCAGAGTCAAGTACAAAGAGTGCATCCGAGCGGCGCAGGGGCGCCGTGCGGGAAATGTAGATTCTGAGTGCTCTCACCAGATCCAACAAATGCAAATCCATTTCATATCGATGAACTGGATGAGGACAAAAGGAAGGTAAGGAGATATCCTGATTGAGATGAAAGGGGGATACCACCTTAGGGAGAAACTCCGGAATCGGGCGCAGCACTACCTTGTCTTGGTGAAACACCAGGAAGGGAGCTTTGGCTGACCGCGCTGCTAGTTCGGACACTCTCCGAAGAGATGTGACCGCTACCAGAAAGGCCACTTTCTGTGAAAGTCGAGAAAGTGAAACATCCCTCAGAGGCTCGAAGGACGGCTTCTGGAGAGCAATTAGTACCCTGTTCAGATCCCATGGGTCTAACGGCCTCTTGTACGGAGGGACAATGTGACAAACCCCCTGCAGGAACGTGCGTACCTGAGGAAGTCGTGCTAGGCGCTTCTGAAAGAATACAGACAGCGCTGGGACTTGTCCTTTAAGGGAGCCGAGCGACAAACCTTTTTCCAAACCAGATTGCAGGAAGGAAAGAAAAGTAGGCAATGCAAATGGCCAGGGAGACACTCCCTGAGCAGAGCACTAAGATAAGAATATCTTCCACGTCCTGTGGTAGATCTCGGCAGACGTCGGCTTCCTAGCCCGTCTCATGGTGGCAATGACGTCTTGAGATAATCCTGAAGACTCTAGGATCCAGGACTCAATGGCCACACAGTCAGGTTCAGGGCCGTAGAATTCAGACAGAAAAACGGCCCTTGGGACAGTAAGTCTGGCCGGTCTGGTAGTGCCCACGGTTGGCCGACCGTGAGATGCCACAGATCCGGGTACCACGACCTCCTCGGCCAGTCTGGGGCGACGAGGATGGCGCGGCGGCAATCGGGGCTGATCTTGCGTAGCACTCTGGGCAACAGTGCCAGAGGGGGAAACACATAGGGTAGCTGGAATTGCGACCCATCCCGAACTAAGGCGCCTGCCGCCAGAGCTCTTTGATCGTGAGACCGCGCCATGAAAATCGGGACCTTGTTGTTGTGCCGAGACGCCATTAGGTCGATGTCCGGCATCCCCCAGCGGCTACAGATTTCCTGAAACACGTCCGGGTGCAGAGACCATTCCCCTGCGTCCATACCCTGGCGACTGAGGAAGTCTGCTTTCCAGTTTTCTACGCCCGGGATGTGAACTGCGGATATGGTGGATGCTCTGTCTTCCACCCACATCAGAATCCGCCGGACTGCCTGGGAGGCTTGCCGACTGCGTGTTCCGCCTTGGTGGTTGATGTATGCCACCGCTGTGGAGTTGTCCGACTGAATTCGGATCTGTTTGCCTTCCAGCCACTGCTGGAAGGCTTGCAGGGCAAGATACACTGCCCAGATTTCCAGAACATTGATCTGAAGGGTGGACTCTTGCTGAGTCCACGTACCCTGAGCCCTGTGGTGGAGAAAGACTGCTCCCCACCCTGACAGACTCGCGCCTGTCGTGACCACCGCCCAGGATGGGGGTAGGAAGGACTTTCCTTTTGACAATGAGGTGGGAAGAAGCCACCACTGAAGAGAGTCCTTGACCGTCTGAGAAAGGGAGACGTTCCTGTCTAGGGACGTCGACTTCCCATCCCATTGGCGGAGAATGTCCCATTGCAGTGGACGCAGATGAAACTGCGCGAAAGGGACTGCCTCCATTGCTGCTACCATCTTCGCTAAGAAGTGCATGAGGCGTCTTAAGGGGTGTGACTGGCCTTGAAGGAGAGACTGCACCCCCGTCTGTAGTGACCGCTGTTTGTCCAGCGGAAGCTTCACTATCGCTGAGAGAGTATGAAACTCCATGCCAAGATATGTCAGCGATTGGGTCGGGGTCAGAATTAACTTTGAAAAGTTGATGATCCACCCGAAACTCTGGAGAGTCTCCAGCGCAACGTTCAGGCCGTGTTGGCATGCCTCTTGAGAGGGTGCCTTGAGAAGTAGATCGTCCAAGTAAGGGATCACAGAGTGACCCTGAGAGTGCAGGACTGCTACCACTGCTGCCATGACCTTGGTGAAAACCCGTGGGGCTGTCGCCAGACCGAAGGGCAGGGCTACGAACTGAAGATGCTCGTCTTCTATAACGAATCATAGCAAACGCTGGTGCTCTGGAGCAATCGGCACGTGGAGATTAGCATCCTGATGTCTATTGATGCTAGGAAATCTCCTTGAGACATTGAAGCAATGACGGAGCGGAGGGATTCCAACCGGAACCGCCTGGTTTTCATGTGTTGAGCAGTTATAGGTCCAGAACAGAACGGAAAGAGCCGTCCTTTTTTGGCACCACAACCAGATTGGAGTAAAAACCGTGACCTTGTTCCTGCAGAGGAACAGGGATTACCACTCCTTCTGCCTGCAGAAGAGCATCGGCTCGGTCGGGAGGTGGGGAAGTTCTGAAGAATCGAGCCGGAGGACGAGCACAGAACTCTATCCTGTACACGTGAGACAAAATGTCTCTCACCCACCGGTTTTTGACCTGTGGCAGCTAAATGTCGCCAAAGCGGGAGAGTCTGCCACCGACCGCGGATGCGGAGAGAGAGGGCTGAAAGTCATGAGGAAACCGCCTTGGTAGCGGTTCCTCCGGCTGCCTTCTTTGGGCGTGATTGAGCCCGCCAGGAATCTGAGCCCCTCTGAGCCTTTTGAGTCCTTATGGACGAGGAAAACTGGGACCTGCCCGAGCCTGGAAAGGACCGAAACCTCGACTGTCCTTTCCTCTGTTGGGTTTTGTTTGATCTGGGCTGGTGTAAGGAAGAATCCTTACCCTTGGACTGTTTAATGATTTCATCCAATCGCTCACCAAACAGTCTGACACCAGATAATGGCAAACTGGTTAAACACTTTTTGGAAGCAGAATCTGCCTTCCATTCCCTTAACCACAAGGCTCTGCGTAAAAACCACGGAGTTGGCGGACGCCACTGACGTACGGCTCGTAGAGTCCAGGACAGCATTAATAGCGTAAGTCGCAATGCAAACATATGCGAGGTTAAGGACGCCATCTGCGGCACAGATGTACGTGTGACGGTGTCCACCTGCGCAATACCAGCTGAAACAGCTTGGAGCGCCCATACGGCTGCGAATGCCGGAGCAAACGACACGCCGATAGCTTCATAGACAGATTTCAACCAGAGGTCCATCTGTCTGTCAATGGCATCTTTAAGTGAAGTCCCATCTTCCACTGCAACTATGGATCTAGCCGCAAGCCTGGAGATTGGGGGATCCACCTTTGGACACTGGGTCCAGCGCTTGACCACGTCAGGGGGAAAGGGATAACGTGTATCCTAGAGACGTGTGGAGAAACGCTTGTCTGGATAAGCGTGGTGTTTCTGGACTGCTTCTCTGAAGTCAGAGTGGCCCAAAAAGTACTGAATTTACGCTTGGGATACCTGAAATGGAATTTCTCCTGCTGCGAAGCTGACTCCTCCACTGGAGGGGCTGAGGGAGAAATATCCACCAGTCTATTGATGGACGCTATGAGATCGTTCACCATGGCGTCACTATTAGGAGCATCCAGATTGAAAGCGGTCTCAGGATCAGAATCCTGATCAGCTACCTCTGCCTCATCATACAGAGAATCCTCTCGCTGAGACCCTGACCAGTGTGTGAAGTCGAGGGTCTCTCCCAGCGAGCTCGCTTAGGCTGTCTGGGACTGTCGTCCGTGCAGAGCCTTCAGCCTGGGATGTATGGGACCCCCTTGGAGCACGTATTAGTTCCAACTGAGGGAGACCGGGGGGCATTGTTCAACAGTGCCCATTGTCTGAGTCACCGGCCTGGACTGCAAGTTTCTAGAATCTTGGTCATAGTCCCAGATATTTTATCCGCAAAAAACTGCAAACTCTGTCCTCTGGACAGTTTCACAGGTGGCTCTCTTTGGGCCACCACTAGCAGAGACTCTACCCAATGGGGGTTAGTGGAACCTGCCGGTAAAACAGCCTCACATGCGGTACAGACAGCATAGAAAGCCTGTGCCTTGGCACCCTTGCTTTTCTGCGGACGACATGCTGTTGTCTCCTCAGAGCAATCCAGGGGTATATAGCCAAGAAGCGACCGTACAGTGCAAATATAGGTACAAGCATAAAGTACACAAAACACTGTGGCACTAGTGGGGTCAGCACCAAGGTGCTGCTTACTGCCCGCTTAAGCGGGTGTGTGGTCGCCAGAATCCCTTGACCGGGTCTCCCAGAGCCTGTGTCCGTTCTCCAGCTTAGACTGCATGCAGGAATGGCTGCCGGCGTCCTGTGAAGAGGGGCGGGCCGTGGGCGTGCCCCAGACAAAGAGCGGGAAGCTGGCGTCCCACTGTGCCCAGTGAGGGGGCTGGAGTATGTAAATAAGACTCCAGCCCTCGGTGCTGACCATTGCACAGCGTCCCGCCCCTTCCCTGACTGGCAGGCCCGGGGGCGGGAAGGAAACGAAACTAGGCCGCAAAAGCCGGGGACTCGATTTATAAGCGCTGCCGTCGTAAAAGCACGGTCAGCGCGGAAGTCCCCGGCGCACCACAAGTCTCATCCGCGCCGCAGCTTCTAGCAGCGGCCGGCGCGGCAGTTTCCCACACATTAACTCACTCAGCTAAGCTGCAGTGAGTATAGCTCCAGCGCGCAGCGCTGTTGTCCCCGGCGCACTAACACACCCAGCATGCTGGTGTGTGTGTGCGTGGTCTGTACGGGGACACAGAGTACCTTAACGTTGCAGGGCCTTGTCCCTGACGATACTCAGCTCCATTCCAGCAGGATCTCCGGGTCTGTGGATGGAGCCCGGCCTCAGAGCCTGGAGGCCGGTAAGATCCCACTTCACCCAGAGCCCTCAGGGGGATGGGGAAGGAAAGCAGCATGTGGGCTCCAGCCTCCGTACCCGCAATGGGTACCTCAACCTTAACAAACACCGCCGACAAAAGTGGGGTGAGAAGGGAGCATGCTGGGGGCCCTAGTATGGGCCCTCTTTTCTTCCATCCGACATAGTCAGCAGCTGCTGCTGACTAAACAGTGGAGCTATGCGTGGATGTCTGACCTCCTTCGCACAAAGCATAAAACTGAGGAGCCCGTGATCCCACGGGGGGTGTATATGCAGAAGGGGAGGGGCCTTACACTTTTTAGTGTAATACTTTGTGTGGCCTCCGGAGGCAGTAGCTATACACCCAATCGTCAATCGTCTGGGTCTCCCAATGGAGCGCCGAAGAAAGTCAGATTGCTAACTGAGCCTCATAAAAGGGAACAGATGGATGTCCTCAATCTCCTTTTCTATTTACCCGCTGGATGCGAATACTTCGGAATTACGGACTGGCGCCAGGGGCAGATATGACATATCTACAGCCCGCCCAACTAAACAGGGGCCCCGTTAAAATAAAAAAAATAAATTAAATATAACACTGACTCCTGATAAAGGGTTATTCCCAACCTAAAGGGAGTCGGACACAGCACAAAATGACTGTTCAAACCCAGCGCAGGGAAGGGTTCCTCCGTTACTGAGAAATCAGCCTTTGAATTGATATGCAAATGAGGCTGAAGAGCTATTTGTAGATCTGAAGCCTCAGTCACTCCAGCTCTGGCTGAAGAGCTATTTGTAGATGTAAATCCTCCAACATTTTAGCTCTTGAAGAGATATTTGTAGATCTAAAGCCTCTGTGACTCCAGCTCTGGCTGAAGAGCTATCTCTAGATCTGAAGCCTCTATCATTCCAGCTCTGGCTGAAGAGCTATTTGTAGATCTGAAGCCTCCGTCACTTCAGCTCTGGCTGAAGAGCTATCTCTAAAACAGAAGCCTCTGTCACTCCAGCTCTGGCTGAGGAGCTCTCTCTAGATCTGAAGATTCAGTCACTCCAGCTCTTGAAGAGCTATTTGTAGATCTGAAGCCTTCGTCAATCCAGCTCTGGCTGAAAAGTACTTTGTAAATCTTAAACCTCCATCACTGCAGCTCTTGAAGAGCTATTTGTAGATGTTAATCCTCCGTCACTCCAGCTCTGGCTGAAAAGTGCTTTGTAGATCTTAATCCTCCATCACTCCAGCTCTAGAAGAGCTATTTGTAGATCTGAAGCCTCCGTCACTCCAGTTCTGCCTGAAGAGCTCTCTCTAGATCTGAAGCATCTGTTACTCCAGCTCTGGCTGAAGAGCCGTTTATAGATCTTAAGCCTCCATCACTTTAGCTCTTGAAGAGCTATTTGTAGATCTGAAGCCTTTGTCACTCCAGCTGTGGTTGAAGAGCTATTTGTAGATCAGAAGCCTCAGTCACTGCAGCTCTATTCCCCGCCCAGTGACACCTTCTCCCCCTCCTGCTGCTGCTTGACTGATAGCCTCTATGTTGTGTGACATATGAAAAGGAGCCAGTCGTCAAGCAGGAGGAGGCGGAGTAAAGAGCCCGAGTGACAGAGGCTTCAGAGCTACCATAGCTGTTTAGCCTCATTTGCATATCATTTGAAATGCTGATTTCTCAATAACAGAGGAACGAACTGGCCATGTAAAGGTATTGCAGGACTTGGATTTGAAAGAGATACATGGAAAAATAAAGTTTGAGGGGGGTGAAATCCCCAAATAGTCTTTAAGGACTTGGAATTAAAGAGCTCTCATACAAGCACCTCACTTGCAAAAAACTAATGTTACTTAGAAAGGGGCTCACTGTCCCTATTCTTTTGTCTCTTACGGACACAAAGGATTGGGCATACTGGAACCCGATATGCACAATCCTTCCTCTCAAAATCTGTAGGAAGCATCAGGACAAGTCCATGCACATTACACAGTCGGAGGGTTTGGCGTTCTCCATGCTATAGTATATGGGCATTTCAATAGGACGCTACACAGATCTGCCTTTCAGGATATGTGAAAGTAAGGGAGATGGGTTTTCAGCACCGCGCCAGTGACCAAAGACGGCTTGAAGATAGGATTAATGTTACTTTATTTTCATGCACAGGTCAACGCGTTTCAGGAGTCTCAGCTCCCTTCATCAGGACAAACAGGCAAAAGAACATCAAAAGATTTGATGTTCTTTTGCCTGTTTGTCCTGATGAAGGGAGCTGAGACTCCTGAAACGCGTTGACCTGTGCATGAAAATAAAGTAACATTAATCCTATCTTGGCGCGATGCTAGAAAACCCATCTCTATTACTTTCTGCTATCTGCCAATTCTGGGACTGCAGCCTTGACCTGGAGTGTACATGCTTATATAGGAGTTGTGACTGGCACAACTTCTATAGGTGAGTTTAATCTTATTAATTAACCCCTTCCTTATTGGGGTAAGACCCTATTGCGCTTTCTTTTTCCACAGTTATTTCTCTTTCGGGATATGTGGAAATTTGGATGCCCCATCTCAGGAGGACCATGTTGGTTGCTACCCATCTTTTCAAACAACAGAGCATCTTAATGGAGTTTTACGATTTATCGTACCTGGTTGCTTGTATCGGTAATGGCCTCCAGGAGTTTCTCCACCGCGGCCTGGAGACGGGTGCTGATGTTATGTATCTGAGCCTCATCATTGGGACTTAAATCTGTCCCAGAAAATCCTTCTTCGGTGAGCTGCAGCTCCTCCTCAGCCTCTTCTGGCCAAATCCGTGCCCCTTCTTCTCCGACGTCACCTCCATCCGGACCCACTGCGAAAAACATAACAGTAGTCATTAATTCGCTGAAATCAAAGGAGCGTCTCCCTAGTTGGAGGAGCCACCACATGTGTACATTACATGGACAGTGTATGCATTTCAATAGGTGGGGTGTAATGCTTCACTTCCCCTGTGGTGGCGCTACAGAGGAGTTTCCTCCGAGATCCCAAGTGATTGCATGGTAGTCCATCTACTAGACTACCGGAAAGCTGACAGTACATAAAAAAAAATGCAAAAAAATATTAAAAAAATGTGATCAATAAAAACTAATATGCAAATTAGATGGATCACACGGAGACCCGTACATCTGTCAGGTTCCGTGTTTTCTATATATTTTCTTCTGATCTTCAGAAACATTTTTGATACTTTGCTTTGTGTTTACCACAAGGCTTTTAATAGAAAGCGGCAGATGGATGCAGGCGGCGGCAATCGGTAGCATATGCCATCTTATTACTGACGGCTCAACATATGGAGCGTTATGTGACACAATCACAAACCTAAACATTCATCCTTAATTTAGGGAGTGCAGTATCAGCACCATACTGCTGCTGATACTGCCGGGAGAAAGTGGGAAGGAACCATACTCCTGCTGATACTGCTGGAGGAATAAGGGAAGGAACCATACTGCTGCTGATACTGCCAGGAGAAAGTGGGAAGGAACCATACTGCTGCTGATACTGCCGGGAGAAAGTGGGAAGGCACCATACTGCTGCTGTAACTACCGGGAGAAAGTGGGAAGGCACCATACTGCTGCTGATACTGCCGGGGGAAAGTGGGAATGCACCATACTGCTGCTGATACTGCCGGGAGAAAGTGGGAAGGCACCATACTGCTGCTGATACTGCCGGGAGAAAGTGGGAAGGCACCATACTGCTGCTCATACTGCCGGGGGAAAGTGGGAAGGCACCATACTGCTGCTGATACTGCCGGGAGAAAGTGGGAAGGCACCATACTGCTGCTGATACTGCCGGTGGAAAGGCACCATAATACTGCTGATACTGCCGGGGGAAAGTGGGAAGGCACCATACTGCTACTGATACTGCCGGGGGAAAGTGGGAATGCACCATACTGCTGCTGATTTTGCTGGGAGAAAGTGGAAATGCACCATACTGCTGCTGATACTGCCGGGGGAAAGTGGGAAGGCAACATACTGCTGCTGATACTGCCGGGGGAAAGTGGGAATGCACCATACTGCTGCTGATACTGCCGGGGGAAAGTGGGAAGGAACCATACTGCTGCTGATACTGCCGGGAGAAAGTGGGAAGGCACCATACTGCTGCTGATACTGCCGGGGGAAAGTGGGAAGGCACCATACTGCTGCTGATACTGCCGGGGGAAAGTGGGAAGGCACCATACTGCTGCTGATACTGCCGGGGGAAAGTGGGAATGCACCATACTGCTGCTGATACTGCCGGGGGAAAGTGGGAATGCACCATACTGCTGCTGATACTGCCGGGGCAAAGTGGGAAGGCACCATACTGCTGCTGATACTGCCGGGGGAAAGTGGGAAGGCACCATACTGCTGCTGATACTGCCGGGGAAAGTGGGAAGGAACCATACTGCTGCTAATACTGCCGGGGGAAAGTGGGAAGGAACCATACTGCTGCTGATAATGCTGGGGGAAAGTGGAAATGCACCATACTGCTGCTGATACTGCCGGGGGAAAGTGGGAAGGCACCATACTGCTGCTGATACTGCCGGGGGAAAGTGGGAAGGCACCATACTGCTGCTGATACTGCCGGGGGAAAGTGGGAAGACACCATACTGCTGCTGATACTGCCGGTGGAAATACACCATACTGCTGCTGATACTGCCGGTGGAAATACACCATACTGCTGCTGATACTGCCGGTGGAAATACACCATACTGCTGCTGATACTGCCGGTGGAAATACACCATACTGCTGCTAATACTGTTGGGAGAAAGTGAGAAGGCACCATACTGCTGCTGACACTGGGGGGGAAAGTGGGAAGGTACCATACTGCTGCTGACACTGTGGGGGAAAGTGGGAAGGTACCATACTGCTGCTGACACTGTGGGGGAAAGTGGGAAGGTACCACACTGCTGCTGATACTGCAGAGGGGGGGGGGGGGTTTGAAAGACATCATACTGCTGCTAATACTGCTGTGAGAAACAAGGACAGTCATTTAACGTTGTTGATACTATGGGGCAAAGTAGAAAGGCACCATACTGCTACTGATACTGCCGGAGGAAAGTGGAAATGCACCATACTGCTGCTGATACTGTCAGGTGAACATCCTAAAGTTTCTGCTACTGAAGCTGTAGGATGAGATGGGTGCTCTGTTAATATGAGAATTAGGAGATAGGGGGTAGCTTCTATTTTAGGTTCTACTGGAGGAAAGGCGGGGGTCCTGCTTCTACTGAGGAAAACTGAAACGGTCACTGGTCATACCATGCCCACTAACCACCGACGTGCAGGACTGTGTGCAGGTTACAGTGAGTGGTCTTGCACAATGATTATGTCAAGAAGCACTACAATTTTAGGGCCGTCATGTAGCCAAACTCCTATTGGCACGATGATAAATTTCTTGCCTAGTCCTATTTGAAGCCTTAGATCAATGTTATTGATGGAAAAACCCTATAAATATATATAAAACCATACATATATCAATGCTGTATATATAATGTATAGAAATGCAGACGTTGGTGGGGGTATCACTATTTATCCACAAACCATATCTGTGAGTGCAGTGCCACATAGTGTACACTGTGAGTACTACACAGAGAGCTCACACTTGGCTTAGGCTGCTTTCACACATCCGGCTGTAGCAGTGCGGCACAATCCGGCGCACTGCTGAAAAAACGAAACCTTTTTTTTTTGTCGCCGGTTTTGATTTTTCCAGCATTGACTTGCATTGGCGCCGCATTGTGCCGCATGGGCTTGCGTTCCGTCCGGTTTTTGCTGCATGCGGCAGATTTAGCCGATGCGGCGGCCGGATGGAACGTTCCCTGGCACGTTTTTTGCTCCGGCAAAAAAAAAAAACGCATCGCGCCGCATCCAGTTGATGCGGCGCATTTTTCAATGCATCCCTATGGACGCCGGATGCGGTTCGATGCGCATTCTCAGTAGTGTGCCGCAAGCGGCAAAAAACGGACGGGCCGTATGTAAAAAAAACTTATGCAAAGGATGCAGTGTTTTCACCGCATCCGTTGCATAGGTTTCACAGCCGGATTGAGCTGCACGGCTCAAACCGGATGTGTGAAGGCAGCCTTATGAGCCCTGAATAAGCATGTAATGGTGGCAGGTCAGAAGCGTTAGATCACTCATTATGACAAGTTACAATGTAAATGCTAATAGCAAAGATGGTGCAAGGTCTGGGGCAGAAGAAAGATCAGAAAACACTAAAGAGATTCTTTCGGTTCTTTTTTTTTGTGTTCCAATTCAGTCCATTCTCTGTAGAACGCTATTTGCTGTCCATACTGAGCCTTTAAAGAGGATTTGTCACTTGTCATGAATGTGATATTTCTTTACCTGATGGAAACGCCACTTTTCTCCAGAATCCGACCCCGTTTTTCTTTTGTTTCTGCGCCTGTTCCTGAGATACAGCCTTTTCTTCACTGTATGTAACTGTTGTCTTGTTGGGCAAGTGGGCGTGGTGACACTCCCCCTCTTTCTTGTGAGGATCTGCCCCTTTGGCTAAGAAGACTTGATTTTATACAGAGAACTGAGGGCCATATCTCAGGAACAGAGAGGGGCAGGAACAAAAGAAAAGCAACGCCGGATTCA
This sequence comes from Anomaloglossus baeobatrachus, assembly GCF_048569485.1. Classification (NCBI taxonomy): domain Eukaryota; kingdom Metazoa; phylum Chordata; class Amphibia; order Anura; family Aromobatidae; genus Anomaloglossus; species Anomaloglossus baeobatrachus. Next base: position 546,889,772 of record NC_134358.1, on the reverse strand, counting down.
GGAGAACAGTGGACTTTACACTGGGTTACACACACATACATATTATATATATATATTATTATATATATATATATACATATACATACATACATACATACATACATACATACATACACAGTACCGACCAAAAGTTTGGACACAACTTCTCATCTGTAGAACAACTGTTAAGAGGAGACTTTGTGCAGCAGCCTTCATGGTAAAATAGCTGCTAGGAAACCTCTGCTAAGGACAGGCAACAAGCAGAAGAGACTTGTTTGGGTAAAGAAGACAAGGAATGGACATTAGACCAGTGGAAATCTGTGCTTTGGTCTGATGAGTCCAAATTTGAGATTATTGGATCCAACCACCGTGTCTTTGTAGAAAAGGTGAATGGATGGACTCTACATGGCTGGTTCCCACTGTGAAGCATGGAGGAGGAGGTGTGATGGTGTGGGGGGCTTTGCTGGTGACACTGTTGGGGATTTATTCAAAATTGAAGGCATACAGAACCAGCATGGCTACCACAGCATCTTGCAGCGGCGTGCTATTCCATCCGGTTTGCGTTTAGTTGGACCATCATTTATTTTTCAACAGAACAATGACCCCAAACACACCTCCAGGCTGTGTAAGGGCTATATGACTAAGAAGGAGAGTGATGGGGTGCTACGCCAGATGACCTGGCCTCCACAGTCACCAGACCTGAACCCAATCCAGATGGTTTGGGGTGAGCTGGACCGCAGAGTGAAGACAAAAGGCCCAACAAGTGCTAAGCATCTCTGGGAACTCCTTCAAGACTTTGGAAAACCATTTCCGGTGACTACCTCTTGAAGCTCATCAAGAGAATGCCAAGAGTGTGCAAAGCAGTAATCAAAGCAAAAGGTGGCTACTCTGAAGAACCTAGAATAGAAGACATATTTTCAGTTGTTTCACACTTTTTTGTTCAGTATTTCATTCCACATGTGTTACTTCATAGTTTTGATGCCTTCAATGTGAATCTACAATTTTCAGAGTCCTGAAAATAAAGAAAACTCTTTGAATGAGAAGGTGTGTCCAAACTTTTGGTCTGTACTATATATATATATATATATATATATATATATATATATATATATATATATATATATATATATATATATATATATCCACATATGTGTGTTTGTGTGTGTGTGTGTGTGTGTGTGTGTGTATCATTTATTGCATTTTCTTGGTCCCTTTAAAACCTGTTCCAATCATATCCGTCTGCACAGTTTAGTACACGTCTAAGGCTGGGGTTTTTGAATGCCTTTCCTATTCTTGGAACAGGACCACACTTTAACAGTTCCTCTTTAAAGAGAATAAGTAATGTTACAAGAATGACCATTGCCTTTGTTTTCTTGATCAGGGAAAACTGACATAAACATGACACTGGTTGTATCCATGTTCCCAGTATTGATCATTAATGTGGAGGACTGAACGTTCCTGCACAGAGAGGAAGATGCGGCTCCCGGGATGCACATTAGTGATTCATGTCGGCTCAGTGAGCAGCTGTAAAAATCACTCAAGAAATTGATTATTTAGTCATGCCTGTACTTGCTAAGAGGATAAAACGCGCCGTGTTCTGCTGGTTTAGTAACACATTGCTTAGCTACTCAAATGCTACTCTAGCAGGGGACCGGTCAGTAAGTTTTCAATATGGAAGTAGTGGTATTGCTGGGGGGGGACACATCACAAAATGTAAAAATAATACCTTTTAGGCTTGTGTCACACTTGTGTGTGACTCGCGCGAGGATCGTCTCGCACCTCCTGGACCGGACGCCGGCTACCCTGAAAGGAGCATGTCCGCTTCATGTAGTTCTAAGCAACTGTCATGCTCTTGTCAGGAGAGCCGGCGGCCGGTCCAGATGATACCATTCTCGTGTGAGTCACACACAAGTGTGACTCCAGCTTTGTATAGACCTCCAATGTGCCTGTTATTAGAAAGAAATTAGAAAAAAAAATACCAAAAAAGTCTTCCATTTTTGTATGTACAGTGAAGGTGAAAATCCAGCCATGGAATGAAACTCTTCTTTCTTTTGAGTAGTGGTGACTATAAAATACAGTGACACTGACGCGTCTCGGACAGGGTCTTTACTCATTTGAAACCAGTCAGTGTCACTGTATTTTAAACTTCCCATGTTTTAACTACTCGATAGAAAGACGAGCGTTTTCTCCCGATGCTGGATTTTCACCTTCTTCATTGTTTTCATTCCGTGGACGCCAGCCACGTGGATCTGTGCACCTGCCTCTTCATATGGTGTCCCATGGGCCTTATACCCTGGCTCTTGTGGTGAGCTGATAACTTTCCTCTGTTATTTTTGTATGCAGACATTTTTTTTTCACTGTGTGGGATGAATAATGTAATATTTTAATAATATATATTTTTTCCATTCATTTATTAAGTAGGCAGATTGAGTTCTACGATGGAACACGCACGTCAATAGTGACATACACTTGTGTGACCAAATGTAACGCCCATATCGGCGACCCCGCACTGTCCTGTCCCCCTCCCCTCTTCTCACCTGTCTCGCCTTTTCGGTTCCATACTGTTGTCTCCATCCTGGAACTGCCCGTAGGTTGTGCACACAGACACGCCCCTTTTCTTGAAGGGCCAGTGCGCCCTAACCCAGGAGTGACCTCTCAGCTCTGCTAAGAGGCTGCAGATATTTAAGGCACTTTTCCCTTAAGGGAGGTGCCTGGGCAAATGAGTTAGTTACGTTGCTAATTCTCAGGTCCACAGCGCTGCTGATGCTAATATTGTGTTTCTTTCTGCTGCTGATTTGTACCTCTTTTGCAGTGTACTGCTTATCTACTGCTGCTACGACCACCTACGCCGGCTGTCTGTCACGATACAAGCTGCCGTAAGTATGCACGTTGGTCGCTGTTGCTGTATCCATCCGTCGATCCTTACATGGCGGATCCACTACTCTGTCTGCTGCTGCGGCCTGTTCTACCAGGGACTGTACCGTGTCTGTGGCACCAGCTACTGGGGTGCCGCAGATGCCCCTGGGGCTGCCCTAAGCCGGATGCTTACCAGCGTATGAAGACTCAGCAGCCGATCCAGTTCACTCTTTCAGGTAAGTGAGCGTTCCCTTTGGTCCAGTGGATGCAGTAATATACCGTGTTTTTCCAAAAATAAGACACTATCTTATACTTTTTTTGTCCCCCCAAAAAGCACTAGGGCTTATTTTTGAGGAGGTCTTATTTTTGGAGAAACATGGTTGGGTGTAAGTTTACCCCCCAAAAAAGCAGACCCCCCCACTTCCCAGGAGACTCATACTTACCAGACCCGGACATCTGCATGGCTCCCAGGTCCTCCCTGTGATCTCCGGTGGGTGTGGGTACTGCTAGCCGTCCTCCACTACTTCTGGCTGACTGACGCTCACACTGACACGCACGCTGGCTGCCGCTGACACCCACGCTGGCTGCCGCTGACACCCACGCTGGCTGACGCTGACACCCACGCTGGCTGACGCTGACACCCACGCTGGCTGACGCTGACACCCACGCTGGCTGACGCTGACACCCACGCTGGCTGACGCTGACACCCACGCTGGCTGACGCTGACACCCACGTTGGCGGACGCTGACACCCACGTTGGCGGACGCTGACACACACGTTGGCGGACGCTGACACACACGTTGGCGGACGCTGACACACACGCTGGCGGACGCTGACACACACGCTGGCTGACGCTGACACACACGCTGGCTGACGCTGACACACACGCTGGCTGACGCTGACACACACGCTGGCTGACGCTGACACACACGCTGGCTGACGCTGACACACACGCTGGCTGACGCTGACACACACGCTGGCTGACGCTGACACACACGCTGGCTGACGCTGACACACACGCTGGCTGACGCTGACACACACGCTGGCTGACGCTGACACACACGCTGGCTGACGCTGACACACACGCTGGCTGACGCTGACACACACGCTGGCTGACGCTGACACACACGCTGGCTGACGCTGACACACACGCTGGCTGACGCTGACACACACCCTGGCTGACGCTGACACACACGCTGGCTGACGCTGACACACACGCTGGCTGACGCTGACACACACAGACACACACAGACACACACAGACACACACAGACACACACAGACACACACAGACACAGACACACAGACACACAGACACACAGACACACAGACACACAGACACACAGACACACACACACAGACACACACACACAGACACACACACACAGACACACACACACAGACACACACACACACACACACACACACATTCACTTCATGCAGCGTTGCAGAATACTTCTGGAGTCAGGAAATAATGGGAGGACGTCATGTGTCTGGCCCGCAGGTCCTGTAAGCAAGCATTCTTGCGCTCCACTGCACTGCCTCCCAGGATGCTGCCGGCTAGAAGAAATCAGTGTCGCTGGATGTGGTGAGTCTGTGTATGATCCGATGTTTGTGTGTGATATTGGATGTGTGCGGGTGTGCGATCACGGCAGGTCCTGCCGCTCAGCGTCAGGTGAGTGTGATTACGGGGTGCCCGCTGTCTATAATGAAGTGTCCTGCAGTATCTTTAACTTTTTAGCTGCACGGAGACTTTATTATTGATCCAGGACTAGGGCTTATATTTAAGTCTTGCTCCGAAAATGCTGAAAATCGCTGCTAGGGCTTATTTTTGGGGGAAAGCAGATTTTTGAAAAGAAGGGAATTTTGTTTACTTACCGTAAATTCCTTTTCTTCTAGCTCCAATTGGGAGACCCAGACAATTGGGTGTATAGCTATTGCCTCTGGAGGCCACACAAAGTATTACACTTAAAAGTGTAAGGCCCCTCCCCTTCTGGCTATACACCCCCAGTGGGATCACTGGCTCACCAGTTTTAGTGCCAAAGCAAGAAGGAGGAAAGCCAATAACTGGTTTAAAGACCAATTCAATCCGAGGAAACATCGGAGAACTGAACCATACCACATGAACAACATGTGTACCCGAAAAAACAGAAAAAACCCCGAGAAAACAGGGCGGGTGCTGGGTCTCCCAATTGGAGCTAGAAGAAAAGGAATTTACGGTAAGTAAACAAAATTCCCTTCTTCTTTTTCGCTCCTAATTGGGAGACCCAGACAATTGGGACGTCCAAAAGCAGTCCCTGGGTGGGTAAAAGAATACCTCGTGATAGGGCCGTCAAACAGCCCTTCCCTACAGGTGGGCAATCGCCGCCTGAAGGACTTATCTACCTAGGCTGGCGTCTGCCGAAGCGTAGGTATGCACCTGAAAATGCTTGGTAAAAGTATGCAGACTCAATCAGGTAGGTGCCTGACACACCTGCTGAGCCGTAGCCTGGTGCCGTAATGCCCAGGATGCACCCACGGCTCTGGTAGAATGGGCCTTCAGCCTTGAGAGAACCAGAAGCCCAGAAGAACTGTAGGTTTCAAGAATTGGTTCCTCGATCCCCCGAGCCAGGGTGGATTCAGAAGCTTGCGACTGTTTACGCCGACCAGCGACAAGGACAAAGAGTGCATCCGGGTGGCGCAGGAGCGCCATGCGGGAAGTAGAACCTGAGTGCTCTCACCAGAACCAACAGATGCAAATCCTTCTGAAATTGATGGACTGGACGAGGGCACAAAGAAGGTGAGGTGATATCCTGATTGATATGAAAGAGGGATACCACCTTAGGGAGAAATTCCGGAATCGGACGCAGAACTACCTTGTCCTGGTGAAGGACCAGGAAGGGAGATTTGTATGAGAGCGTTGCTAGCTCGGAAACTCTCCCAAGAGACGAGACCGTTACTAGAAGGCCACTTCCTGAGAAAGCGGGAAGGGAGACCTCTTTCAAAGGCTCGAAAGGTGGCATCTGGAGAGCAATTAGAACCTTGTTCAGATCCCAGGGCTCTGACGGCCGCCTGTACGGAGTGCTGAGAAGACAAACTCCCCGTAGGAACGTGCGTACCTGAGGAAGTCGTTTCTGAAAAAATACAGATAGCGCTGAGACTTGTCCCTGAAGGGAACTGAGCGACAACCCTTTTTCCAACCTAGATTGCAGGAAGGAAGGAAACATGGACGATGCAACCGGCCAGGGAGAAACACCCTGCGCCGAGCACTGAGATAAGAATATCTTCCACGTCCTGTGGTCAATCTTGGCGGACGTTGGTATGCTAGCCTGTCTCATGGTGGCAACCACGTCCTGAGGTAACCCTGACGACACTAGGGTCCAGGACTCAATGCCACACCATCAGGTTGAGGGCCGTAGAATTCAAATGGAAGAATGGCCCTTGAGACAGCCAGTCTGATTGGTCTGGTAGTGCCCCCGGTTAGCCTACCGTGAGGCACCACAGAACCGGGAACCACAACACCCTCGGCCAATCTGTAGGGACGAGGAGGGCGCGGCCGCAGTCGGTCCAGATCTAACGCAGCACTCTGGGCAACAATGCTAGAGGTGGCACATAAGGTAGCTGGAACTGCGACCAATGCTGAACTAAGGCGTCTGCCGCCAGAGCTCGATGATTGTGAAACCGTGCCATGAAGCTGGCACATTGTTGTTGTGCCGTGACGCCATTAGATCGACGTCCGGCCTCTGTCAGCGGCGCCAGATCTTCTGAAACCCGTCCGGGTGAAGAGACCATATTTTTCGGCCACACCCCGGCGACTTAGGAAGTCAGCTTCCTAGTTTTCCACGCCTGGGATGTGAACTGTGGATATGGTGGATGCCGTGTCTTCCACCCATATCAGAACCTGCCGGACTTCCTGGAAGGCTTGTCGGTTGCGCGGTCTTCCTTGGTGGTTGATGTATGCCACCGCTGTGGAGCTGTCCGACTGAAGTCGGATTTGCTTGCTTTCCAGCTGCTGTTGGAAGGTTTGTAGGGCAAGATACACTGCTCTGTGTTCAAGAACATTGATCTGAAGGGTGGACTGTTGCTGAGTCCACGTACCCTGAGCGCTGTGGTGGAGAAAAAACTGCTCCCCACCCTGATCGACTCGCGTCTGTCGTAACTATCGCCCAGGATGGGGATAGGAAGGACCTTCTTTTTGACCATGAGGTGGGAAGAAGCCACCACCGTAGAGATTCCTTGGCCGCCTGAGAAAGAAAGACGACTCTGTTGAGGGAGGTCGACTCCCCGTCCCATTGGCGGAGAATGTCACATTGTAGTGGACGCAGATGAAACTGCGCGAAAAGAACTGCCTCCATTGCTACCATCTTACGTAGGAAGTGCATGAGGCGTCTCAATGTGTGCGACTGGTTCTTAAAGAAGAGATTGCAGCCCGTAGTGAATGCTGTTTGTCTAGCGGAAGCTTCACTATCGCTGAGAGAGTATGAAAACTCCATGCCTAGATATGTTAGCGATAGGGTCGGGGTCGGATCTGACTTTAACAAGTTGATGATCCACCCAAAACTCTAGAGAGTCTCCAGCGCAACGTTCGGGCAGTGTCGGCATGTTTCCTAAGAGAGTGCCTTGACAAGTAGATCGTCTAAATATGGGATCACAGAGTGACCCTGAGAGTGCAGGACTGTGACTACTGCTGCCCTGACCTTGGCGAAGACCAGTGGGACTGTCGCTAGCCGGAAGGTAGAGCTACGAACAGAAGGTGTTCGTCTCCTATAACGAAGCGTAGAAACGCTAGTGCTCTGGATCAAACGGCACGTGTGGATAAGCATCCTTGATGCCTAATGATGCTAGGAAATCTCCTTGGGACACTGAGGCGATGACATGGCGGAGGGATTCCATCCGGAACCGCCTGGTGTCCACGAGCTTGCTGAGCAGTTTTAGAACTAGAACGGGACGGAACGGCCCGTTCTTATAGGCACCGCAAATAATTTGGGGTAAAAACCGTGACCTTGTTCCTGAAGAGGAACGGGGGTCATCACTCTTTCTGCCTATAGAGTGCACCCTGTTTGCAGAAGAGCAGCGGCTCGGCCGGGAGGTGGAGAAGTTCTGAAGAATCGAGTTGGAGGACGAGAAGTAAGCTCTATCCTGTACCCGTGAGACAGAATGTCTCACACCCAACGGTCATTGACCTATGGCAGCTAAATATCGCCAAGGCGGGAGAGCCTGCTACCGACCGAGGATGCGGAGAGAGGAGGCCGCAAGTCATGAGGAAGCCGCCTTGGAAGCGGGTTTTCAGACTGTCTCTTTTTTGGGCGTGACTGAGCCCGCCAAGAATCTGAGCTCCTCTGATCCTTTTGAGTCCACATTGGACGAGGAAAAATGGGACCTGGCCGAGCGTCGAACAGACCGAAACCCCGACTGCCTCCTGCTCTGTTGGGGTTTGTTGTGTCCGGGCTGAGGAAAGGATGAATCCTTACCCCTGGACTGTTTAATGGTTACATCCAAACGCTCACCAAACAGTCGGTCAGCAGAAAAAGGCAACTGGTTAAGCACCCTTTTTTGGAAGCAGAATCTGCCTTCGATTCACTTAACGAGCAGACCAGGCTCTGCTTAAAAACACGGAGTAGCGGAGGCTACTGCCGCACGGTTCGCAGAGTCTAGGGCAACCTGACTCGCGTAAGAAACAAATGCAGACATTTGAGAGGTTAAGGATGCCACCTGCGGCACAGATGTACGTGTAACCGTGTCAATCTGTGTAAGACAGGCTGAAATAGCTTGGGGTGCCCCAAGGGTGAGAATGCTGGAGCCAACGGTGCGCCGACAGCCTCATAGATGGATTTAGACCAGAGATCCATCTGTCTGTCAGTGGCATCTTTAAGTGCAGCTCCATCTCCCACTGCAACTATGGATCTAGCTACAAGCCTGGAGATTGGAGGATGCCGCTTGGGACACTGGGTCCAGTCCTTGACCACGTCAGGGGGCAGGGATAACGTGTATCCTAAGCCGTTTGGAGAAGCGCATATCTGGATAAGTGTGGTGTTCCTGGACTGCCTCTCTGAAAGCAGAGTGGTCCAGAAAAATACGTGAAGCTGACTCCTCCACTGGAGGAGCTGGGTGAGAAATAACCAACATTCTATTGATGGACGCTATAAGATTATTCACTATGGCGTCACCATTAGGTGTATCCAGATTGAGAGCGGTCTCAGGATCAGAATCCTGAGCCGCTACTTCCGCCTCATTACACAGAGAGTCCTTCTGCTAGGACCCTGATGAAACCGAGGGCCGCTCATAGTGAGCCCGCTTAGGCTGTCTGGGACTGACGTCTGTGCAGAGCCGTGACTCTGGGATGCGTGTGACATTCCCGGAGCTGTTAGTTGTTCACACTGAGGGGGGCCATGGATCAATGATTCAACAGTGCCCATGTTGTGAGAGACATGTCCGGACTGCTAGGCTTCTAGTATCATAGCCATAGTCTCAGAAAATCTGTCAGTAAATACTGCAGACACCGTCCTCATCCTCTGGCCATTAGCAGAGACTCCGGCTGAGTTGGATACAATGGGGGTCTATGTAACCTGCCGGCCGTATAGCCGTACATGCTGTACCGGCTGCATAGAAAAACATGTGGTTCTGCACCTTTGTTTTACACAGAGAATATGCTGATAACTCCTCCGCACAATCCAGGAGGGTATATACAACGTGCGACCAAACAGTGCAATGTATATAGTAGAAGCATATCTATAAGTGCACTTCTGCACTAGTGGGGTTAGCACCACAGGTGCTGCTTAACGCCTGTTACAGCGATTGTGTGACTATCAGAATGCCAGGGACTTCCACACTTGTCTCTGTAGCGTACAGAAACTGACACTAATGGCTGCCGGCGTCCTTGTAGAGAAGGAAGCCGTGGGCGTGCCTGAGAAAGTGCGGGAATCCGGTTTCACAGTGCACACAGTGAGAGGGGTGGAGTATGCAAAACATACTCCAGCTCTCAGCGCTGCTGTGCTATGCAGCGTCACGCCCCTACCCTGACTGTCAGGGCTGTGGGCGGTAACGAAGGGAGACTAGGCCCAGAAGCCGGGGACTCGAGTTAATAAGCGCGGCCGGCATATCAGTGCTGGCCGGCGCGGAAGTCCCCGGCGCACCACAACTCCCAGCGGCGCCTTAAATAAACACGGCAGCGGCGTTAGCGCGGTAGTCACCCAATACACTAACACACCCAGCAACGCTGTGGTGTGCGATGGCACTAGTGCGGACAGCGCCGCTGTCCCTGGCGCACTAACACACCCAGCAGTGCTGCCGTGTGTCTGCGCGGTCCCCACAGGGACACCGAGTACCTCCATGTAGCAGGGCCATGTCCCTGAAGATACTCCGCTCCATGTCCAGCAGTACCAGGGGCTGTGGATGGAGCACGGCCTCAGTGCCTGGAGACCGATAGAATCCCACTTCACCCAGAGCCCTGTAAAAAGGGATGGGGAAGGAAGCAGCATGTGGGCTCCAGCCTCCGTACCCGCAATGGGTACCTCAACCTTAACAAACACCTCCGACATGAAGTGGGGTGAGAAGGGAGCATGCTGGGAGCCCTGTATGGGCCCTCTTTTCTTCCATCCGACATAGTCAGCAGCTGCTGCTGACTAAACAGTGGAGCTATGCGTGGATGTGTTGCCTCCTTCGCACAAAGCACAAAACTGGTGAGCCAGTGATCCCACTGGGGGTGTATAGCCAGAAGGGGAGGGGCCTTACACTTTTAAGTGTAATACTTTGTGTGGCCTCCAGAGGCAATAGCTATACACCCAATTGTCTGGGTCTCCCAATTAGGAGCGAAAAAGAAAACACGGTAGTTCTTGCCCAGCGAGCATGACACCAGGGCTAGTTTTCCTCTGCACTACAGCCATACAATGACAGCAAGCAGCGATATTCTAACTCATGAAGAAATTATATTGAAAGTATTTTTACTTTCCGAGGCTCTAACACCCGAGCACACGCCCGTTTACGACACCCGGTCATTACACTTGTGATACTTCACCTGGAATAATAACCTAGTGCTCATTTCACTGGGGAGATCTGGAAACTTTTGCAATATAATTTCCTGTATATTTCCGCTAAGAACGCTGCCAAAATCAGATCCCGTTATTGCAGGGCGCTGTAAGGTCAGTCACTAATTACTAAAGCGCAGGTCCGAACATGCCCCGAATAACACTGCCTTCATGATTATATTACTGCACCTCAGCTCTTGAATTTTTTGTGCTGCAAGAAGTAAGAAAATGGGCAAAGTGTAAGGATCTGACAAACCCGAACTGTGAAGGAAAGGGAATCGGGTAAGAGCCGAGCTTGTCGGCAGGTACCAGGACGCTGAGGTTAGTACCGACCAAAAGTAGTGCAAGGAAGGAATTCACGTGATCACCAGAACAGGACCATGGAGTAAAAAAGAAGGCGCCTGGTCTGATGGATCAGGTTTCTTTTCCATCATGCAGACGGTCGGGAGCATGTGCATCACTTACCGGGGTATGAGGTAGCGCCAAAATGCACTAGGAGAAGACGAGCCGGGGGAGTCGGTGTGATGGCGCAGTGATCTGCTGGGAAACCTCATGTTCTGGCATCATGTGAACACCTACCCAACAATGTACAGATCATCTACCCCCCATGCAAGGGCGGAACAATCGCGGTTGCAATTGCAATCGGGCCCAGGGACCTTAGTCAGTGGCGTATCACCATTGGCAGCAGGCCACAAACCCGCTAAGGGGCCTGTGAGTCAGGGAGGTACAGGATAATTACCCTGACACTTGTCTCTTTCCCTCAGCACCAGCTTTCCCATGTTTTGCTATACATCTTTCCCTCAGCGCCCAGCTTTCCCATGTTTTGCTATATAGCTTTCCCTCAGCACCCAGCTTTCCCATGTTTTGCTATATATCTTTCCCTCAGCACCAGCTTTCCCATGTTTTGCTATACATCTTTCCCTCAGCACCCAGTTTCCCATGTTTTGCTATACATCTTTCCCTCAGCATCCAGCTTTCCCATGTTTTGCTATACATCTTTCCCTCAGCATCCAGTTTTCCCATGTTTTGCTATACATCTTTCCCTCAGCACCCAGCTTTCCCATGTTTTGCTATACATCTTTCCCTCAGCATCCAGCTTTCCCATGTTTTGCTATACATCTTTCCCTCAGCATCCAGCTTTCCCATGTTTTGCTATACATCTTTCCCTCAGCATCCAGCTTTCCCATGTTTTTCTACACATCTTTCCCTCAGCACCAGCTTTCCCATGTTTTGCTATACATCATTCTCTCAGCATCCAGCTTTCCCATGTTTTTCTACACATCTTTCCCTCAGCATCCAGCTTTCCTATGTTTTGCTATACATCTTTCCCTCAGCATCCAGCTTTCCTATGTTTTGCTATACATCTTTCCCTCAGCACCAGCTTTCCCATGTTTTGCTAAACAGCTTTCCCTCAGCACCCAGCTTTCCCATGCTCAGCTATACATCTTTCCCTCAGCACCCAGTTTCCCATGTTTTGCTATATATCTTTCCCTCAGCACCCAGCTTTCCCACACTAAAATCAAGGGCAAGCTGGATACTGAGGGAAAAATGTAGAGCAGAGCATTGGAAAGCTGGGTGCTGAGGAAGAGATGGATATCAGAACATGAAAAGCTGGGTGCTGAGGACAAGATGGATATCAGAACATGAAAAGCTGGGTGCTGAGGGAAAGAGGAATATCTGAGTATGGTCAAGCTGGGTGCTGAGGGAAAGAGCCACGTGTCACGGTAATTATCCTGTACCCAGAGAGTGGCAGGGATGGGGGAGGCCCAGGTCCAAATTTTGCACTGGGGCCCATCGAACTCTAGTTATGCCACTGCCCCAATGATGGATACTTTGCAACCTAATGGATGTGGTCTCTCTGTAGGACAATGGTCTGGACACACTGCAGAAACATGACAGAGATGATGACTGGTCTCCAAATTCCACAGATCTTAAGCCGATCGATCATCTGTGGGACATGCTGGAGAACAAGTCTGAGGATGCACCGAGTACATAATAGAGAGGGTCTGCAGAGGTGAAACCCAAATTTTAAAAGTTGCTTAGCCATAAAAGAAGGGAAGCCGATATGTAATCTAGGAGGGAGGGGGGGAAATCATTGTTTTTAGGCCCTGAAGTTTCCACGCAAAGTTGCATAAACCTGGTTTATTATACTTTATCTGTGGGGAAAAAAAAAAATCAGATTTAGGGTATGTGTGCACGCTGCAGATTAGGTGCACACATTCTCCACCCAGAACTGAACCTTGTGGCAAAAAATGCACCAAAAAACGCATGCGTTTTTAGTGTGTTTTTGTGTGAAATCAATGGCTGGAAGGGATACAAAATGCAGGGAAAAATAACCACCAAAAATTTACATTCTGCACCCAAAACTGCAAGAAAAAAAAGCAGCAATGTGTGCACACCACCTCAGAAAATCGAGACTTGGGGTATGTGCACACGCTGCAGATTAGGTGCAGAAATTTCTGCACCAAACACTGCACTTTGTGGCAAAAAAACGCATGCACTTTTTTTTTGTTTGCTGCGGTTTTGTGCCAAGCTTTTTTTGTGTTTTTGTGGCATTAATGGCTTGAGGGGATACAAAACGCAAAAGAAAATAATAAAAAAAAAAAACAGAAAAAAAAGCACCAACGATTGACATGCTGTTTATTTTTTTGCACCCACAACTGCAAAAAAAAAAACACGTGTGCACAGCACTCCTGACTTTGCTGGGATAAGGATACATGCAGATTTGGGCAACAAACTGCGCCCATAAAAAGCAGCAAAAAACCGCAACTTGTGCACAAGGCCTTAGACCCCGTGGGAAGATGAAGTATTGGATTTCCATGCCTGGTTTTGGGATTCTCCAGGCAATGCTCCATGGGGAAAAGTATGGTAATCAGTCCTCCTCTCCACCAGCTGGAAGGTGCACCATTCAAAAAGCTCCTTCAGGAAACAGAACCTTTATTTGGGGGGGGGGGGGGGGGACACCTTTATTTGGGGGTGGGGGGGGGGCAGAAAATGCTGTTCCTGATGGGCACACTTTTTTTTGGCACTCATCCATTATTTGGACACTTCTGCTACCTCCATGCTATAATGTGTCGCCTCCCTGTCTGTCAACATGGACACAAGGGGGTACCACTCACAATGGAGGAGCCCTAATGTCCTCTCTCCAGAGTCTGCAGAGTACCAGGCAAGTCCCAGCACTCCATCCCCGGCACTAACGAGGAGGAAGGAGTGATTAAAGGGTGATTCAGCCTCCGCACGGACGCCACCGACCGGTGACTCTCCCCAAACCTCACCCAAATTACATGACGCCTGCTCTCTCCAAATATTATTATTCTTTACACCTCTCCACCCCTTAATTTAGGGAAGACTGTGGAGCCCAGGTGACGGAAAAGGGCAATTTTTTTAGTCTGCCCCATAGATAGAGATATATATATATATATATATATATATATATATATATATATATATATATATATATATATATATATATATATAATCTATCTATCTCGAATGAATGTATACCTTACCATCATATAAAAATAAACACCAGACCGTGATTGAAAAATATCAAAAGGATAAAAGTCAAAGTAAATATATATATATATATATATAAAAATATATATATATTATATATATATGTATATACATATATATATATATAAAAAGAAATATATATATATTTTATTATATTATATATATATTTATATTATATATATATATATATATATTTATAATATATTTATAATATATATATATTTATAATATATATATATATATAAATATTTATAATATATTTATAATATATATATATATTTATAATATATTTATAAAATATATATATATATATTGATAATATATTTATAATATATATATATATATATTGATAATATATTTATAATATATATATATATATTTTATATATATATATATATATATATATATATATATTATATACTTAAATCTAAATTTATGCCTTACCAGTCACCGTGATGGAGGAAGGAGACGCCACTTCCCGGTCCCCGGCCTCGGCGCTCCAGACGTGCACTTTGGAAGTTGACTGATGTCTTCCAGATTTGTCCAGCAAGCCGACAACATGGCGCCCTATAGTCTCCTCTACGGCGCCTGTCGTCTTCACAACCTCCAGCAGGATCTTCAGTAGGTGTTTATTGGTTCTCTTCAGACTTTTCCTATAAAGAAATTTACAAGGAACACATAATTAGGCTAATAACAAGCTATAAAGAAAATTAAAAGGCAGATATAAATCGGAAATAACCGGCTAGAGGTATCAAAAAAGTATAAGATTGATGCGGTCTGTTGTCACCCCTAGGGGGAGCAAAGAAACTCACTGCAGACAGGATTATAACAGAGCTCTATGGATTGTTCGCCTTCAGCTCCCTCTAGTGGTGACTGCAGGGAGGCAGGATTTTATCATTTAAAAGGGGTGAAAACAATTAAATTGTGTCTAAATTAATGATCACAGGTTAATTTCCAGTACAGGATAGAGCTTCTTGCGTCAGCATTAGTCCAGAACTGTACAAGAAGGGGGCTCACTGACTCATTTCAATAGCTAAACCAAAACCCTTCTCCGTTTACAGAACAAAAGGGAAAGCGGAGGGGGTTGCCTTGCTATTTAAAGCCTCCTGTCAGCCAGCCCCCTTCACATACATCACCAGTCCCATAACCAGCAAAGGGGTGAAATTGGAGCTGCCGAACCTGGGAATAATTAGAACTTAAAGCAATAAATATGATATAAGGTCCTTAATTGTTCCTAAAACTATAGGGGTTTTTTTTCGGTCTGTCACTTTTTAACCAGGCATAGCATTTATGTATGCAAGGTGTCGATTCATATTGAATTGATGATGCCCTACAACTTTGTAACGCAATAGGTATAGTAAAGTAGCCATTTTTTTCTCTCTCTCGTTCCGTTTTTGAGATAAAAATGCTAACTCCGTTGTTTTCCACCAGGTGGCGCTATAGGAGGTTTCATTGCATAGCGAATGGCTACTTTACTATACCTAGACACCACTTCTATGCCTATAGCTGCCGCCGCTCTCAAGTTAATGGACAGGATATGGGTGGACACACTGTATACAACAGATAACACAGAATCCACTATTCACAATAGGTGATGTCACAACTCACCTCCTCCTTCTCCTTACAATGCCTATAGCTGCCGCCGTTCTCAAGTTAATGGCGGTGGACAGGATATGGGTGGACACACTGTATAGGGGTGTAATATGTCATTGTACATAAGAGGAGAGAAGCTGTGGAGAGATAAGGCGCAAATAGGGTCTTACCCGGTATAACAAGTGGGGGTGAATGTTCGCAGGAACACTCACCTGGTCGGGTTGTGCCAGTCACAACCCCTTTTAGAGCATGTACATGACGTGGAAGGCAGCGGTCCCACAGCGGTGAAACAATTCAGAAGGCAGGAGAAAGAAGGGAATTTTGTTACTTACCGTAAATTCCTTTTCTTCTAGCTCCTATTGGGAGACCCAGACGATTGGGTGTATAGCACTGCCTCCGGAGGCCACACAAAGCAATTACACTAAAAAGTGTAAGGCCCCTCCCCTTCTGGCTATACACCCCCAGTGGGATCACTGGCTCACCAGTTTTAGTGCAAAAGCAAGAAGGAGGAAAGCCAATAACTGGTTTAAACAAATTCACTCCGAAGTAACGTCGGAGAACTGAAAACCATTCAACATGAACAACATGTGTACCCGAAAAACAACCAAAAATCCCGAAGGACAACAGGGCGGGTGCTGGGTCTCCCAATAGGAGCTAGAAGAAAAGGAATTTACGGTAAGTAACAAAATTCCCTTCTTCTTCGGCGCTCCATTGGGAGACCCAGACGATTGGGACGTCCAAAAGCTGTCCCTGGGTGGGTAAAGAAATACCTCATGTTAGAGCTGCAAAGACAGCCCTCCCCTATAGGGAGGCAACTGCCGCCTGCAGGACTCTTCTACCTAGGCTGGCGTCCGCCGAAGCATAGGTATGCACCTGATAATGTTTGGTGAAAGTGTGCAGACTCGACCAGGTAGCTGCCTGGCACACCTGTTGAGCCGTAGCCTGGTGTCGTAATGCCCAGGACGCACCCACGGCTCTGGTAGAATGGGCCTTCAGCCCTGATGGAACCGGAAGCCCCGCAGAACGGTAGGCTTCAAGAATTGGTTCTTTGATCCATCGAGCCAGGGTGGCTTTGGAAGCCTGCGACCCTTTGCGCTTACCAGCGACAAGGACAAAGAGTGCATCCGAGCGGCGCAGGGGCGCCGTGCGGGAAATGTAGATTCTGAGTGCTCTCACCAGATCCAACAAATGTAAATCCTTTTCATACCGATGAACTGCATGCGGATAAAAGGAAGGCAAGGAGATATCCTGATTAAGATGAAAAGAGGATACCACCTTAGGGAGAAACTCCTGAATGGGGCGCAGCACTACCTTGTCCTGGTGGAACACCAGGAAAGGAGCCTTGGATGACAGCGCTGCTAGTTCGGACACTCTCCGAAGAGACGTGACCGCTACCAGAAAAGCCACTTTCTGTGATAGTCTAGAAAGTGAAACCTCCCTCAGAGGCTCGAAGGGCGGCTTCTGGAGGGCAACTAGTACCCTGTTCAGATCCCATGGATCTAACGGCCGCTTGTACGGGGGTACGATATGACAAACCCCCTGCAGGAACGTGCGTACCTTAGAAAGTCGTGCTAGACGCTTCTGAAAAAAGACGGATAGCGCCGAGACTTGCCCTTTAAGGGAGCCGAGCGACAAACCTTTTTCTAACCCAGATTGCAGGAAAGAAAGAAATGTAGGCAATGCAAATGGCCAGGGAGACACTCCCTGAGCAGAGCACCAGGATAAGAATATCCTCCACGTTCTGTGGTAGATCTTAGCGGACGTGGGCTTCCTAGCCTGTCTCATGGTGGCAACGACCCCTTGGGATAATCCTGAAGACGCTAGGATCCAGGACTCAATGGCCACACAGTCAGGTTCAGGGCCGCAGAATTCCGATGGAAAAACGGCCCTTGGGACAGCAAGTCTGGTCGGTCTGGTAGTGCCCACGGTTGGCCGACCGTGAGATGCCACAGATCCGGATACCACGCCCTCCTTGGCCAGTCTGGGGCGACGAGTATGACGCGGCTGCAGTCGGATCTGATCTTGCGTAGCACTCTGGGCAAGAGTGCCAGATGTGGAAACACATAAGGGAGCCGGAACTGCGACCAATCTTGCACTAAGGCGTCTGCCGCCAGAGCTCTGTGATCGCGAGACCGTGCCATGAAGGTTGGGACCTTGTTGTTGTGCCGGGACGCCATTAGGTCGACGTCCGGCCTTCCCCAGCGGCGACAGATTTCCTGAAACACGTCCGGGTGAAGGGACCATTCCCCTGCGTCCATGCCCTGGCGACTGAGGAAGTCTGCTTCCCAGTTTTCTACGCCGGGGATGTGAACTGCGGATATGGTGGAGGCCGTGGCTTCCACCCACATCAGAATCCGCCGGACTTCCTGGAAGGCTTGCCGACTGCGTGTCCCCCCTTGGTGGTTGATGTATGCCACCGCTGTGGAGTTGTCCGACTGAATTCGGATCTGCCTTCCTTCCAGCCACTGCTGGAAGGCTAGTAGGGCAAGATACACTGCTCTGATTTCCAGAACATTGATCTGAAGGGTGGACTCCTGCTGGGTCCACGTACCCTGAGCCCTGTGGTGGAGAAAAACTGCTCCCCACCCTGACAGACTCGCGTCTGTCGTGACCACCGCCCAGGACGGTGGTAGGAAGGATCTTCCCTGTGATAATGAGGTGGGAAGAAGCCACCACTGCAGAGAGTCCTTGGCCGTCTGGGAAAGGGAGACTTTCCTGTCCAGGGATGTTGACTTCCCGTCCCATTGGCGGAGAATGTCCCATTGAAGTGGGCGCAGATGAAACTGCGCAAACGGAACCGCCTCCATTGCCGCCACCATCTTCCCGAGGAAGTGCATGAGGCGTCTTAAGGAGTGCGACTGACTTTGAAGGAGAGCCTGCACCCCAGTCTGTAGTGACCGCTGCTTGTCCAGCGGAAGCTTCACTATCGCTGAAAGAGTATGAAACTCCATGCCAAGAAACGTCAGTGATTGGGTCGGTAACAGAGTTGACTTTGAGAAGTTGATGATCCACCCGAACATCTGGAGAGTCTCCAGTGCAACATTCAGGCTGAGCTGGCATGCCTCCTGAGAGGGTGCCTTGACAAGTAGATCGTCCAAGTAAGGGATCACAGAGTGTCCCTGAGAGTGCAAGACTGCTACCACTGCCGCCATGACCTTGGTGAACACCCGTGGGGCTGTCGCCAGACCAAATGGCAGAGCTACGAACTGAAGATGGTCGTCTCCTATCACGAAGCGTAGAAAGCGTTGGTGCTCTGTAGCAATCGGCACGTGGAGATAAGCATCTTTGATGTCTATTGATGCTAGGAAATCTCCTTGAGACATTGAGGCAATGACTGAGCGGAGGGATTCCATCCGGAACCGCCTGGCGTTCACATGCTTGTTGAGCAGTTTTAGGTCCAGAACAGGACGGAATGAGCCGTCCTTTTTTGGCACCACAAAGAGATTGGAGTAAAAACCTTGTCCTTGTTCCCGAAGAGGAACAGGGACCACCACTCCTTCTGCTCTTAGAGAATGCACCGCCTGCAGAAGGGCATCTGCTCGGTCGGGATGTGGGGAAGTTCTGAAGAACCGAGGCGGAGGACGAGAACTGAACTCTATCCTGTACCCGTGAGACAAAATGTCTGTTACCCACCGGTCTTTGACCTGTGGCAGCCAAATGTCGCAAAAGCGGGAGAGCTTGCCACCGACCGAGGATGCGGAGGGAGGCGGCCGAAAGTCATGAGGCAGCCGCCTTGGAAGCGGTACCTCCGGTTGCTTTCTTGGGGCGTGAGTGAGTCCGCCAGGAATCAGAGCTCCTTTGCTCTTTCTGAGTCCCTTTGGACGAGGAGAATTGGGGCTTGCCCGAGCCTCGAAAGGACCGAAACTTTGACTGCCACTTCCTCTGTTGAGGTTTGCTTGATCTGGGCTGGGGTAAGGAAGAGTCCTTACCTTTGGACTGTTTAATGATTTCCGCCAATTGCTCACCAAACAGTCTGTCTCCAGATAATGGCAAGCTGGTTAAACATTTTTTAGAAGCAGAATCTGCTTTCCATTCTTTTAACCACAAGGCTCTGCGCAAAACTACAGAGTTGGCGGATGCCATTGAGGTACGGCTCGTAGAGTCCAGTACCGCATTGATAGCGTAGGTCGCAAACGCAGTCATTTGCGTAGTTAAGGACGCCACTTGCGGCACTGCTGGACTTAAGAAAGAGTCCACCTGTGCCAGACCAGCTGAAATAGCTTGGAGCGCCCACACGGCCGCGAATGCTGGAGCAAACGACGCGCCAATAGCTTCATAGACAGATTTCAACCAAAGGTCCATCTGTCTGTCATTGGCATCTTTAAGTGAAGCCCCATCCTCCACTGCAACTATGGATCTAGCTGCAAGCCTGGATATTGGAGGGTCCACTTTTGGACACTGGGTCCAGCGTTTGACCACGTCAGGGGGAAAGGGATAACGTGTATCCTTCAGACGTTTGGAAAAACGCTTGTCCGGATAAGCATGGTGTTTCTGGATTGATTCTCTGAAGTCAGAGTGGTCCAGAAAAGTACTCAATTTACGCTTGGGATACAGGAAATGGAATTTCTCCTGCTGGGCAGCTGCCTCCTCTGCTGAAGGGGCTGGGGGAGAAATATCCAACAGCCTATTGATGGCCGCTATAAGGTCATTTACCATGGCGTCACCATCTGGCGTATCCAAATTGAGTGCAGTGTCAGGACCAGACTCCTGATCACCCACCTCTATCTCATCATATAGAGACCCTTCTCGCTGAGACCCTGACCCGCGTGATGACGTGGAGGGTCTCTCCCAGCGAGCTCGCTTAGGCGGCCTGGGACTGTCATCAGAGTCAGAGCCCTCAGCCTGTGATGCCTGGGACCCCCTTGAAGTACGGATTAGTTCCAACTGAGGGGGACCGGGGAGCATAGACACAGCAGTGTCCATGGTCTGAGCAACTGGCCTGGACTGCAAGGTCTCCAGGATTTTTGTCATAGTCACAGACATTTTATCAGCAAAGACTGCAAATTCTGTCCCCGTCACCGGGGCAGGGTTCACAGGCGTCTCTGCCTGGGCTACCACCACCATAGGCTCTGGCTGACGAAGTGCCACTGGGACTGGACATTGCACACAATGAGAGTCGTTGGAGCCTGCTGGTAGATTAGCCCCACATGCTGTACAAGCAGTGTATACAGCCCGTGCCTTGGCACCCTTGCGTTTTGTGGATGACATGTTGCTGTCTCCTCAGAGCAATATAGGGGTATACAGCCAAGAAGCGACCGTACAGTGCAGTATATATATATATATATCTGGTACAGGAAAAAGTACACCAATACAACACTGTGGCACTAGTGGGGCCAGCACTAATGTGCTGCTTACCGCCCGCTAAACGCGGGTGTGTGGTCGCCAGAAATCCCTAGTCTGGGTCTCCCAGAGCCTGTGTCCGTCCTCCAGCCAGACTGCATGCAGGAATGGCTGCCGGCGTCCTGTGGAGGGGGGGGCGGGCCCTGGGCGTGCTCAGACCAAAAGCGGGAAACCTGCGTCCCACTGTGCCTAGTGAGAGGGCTGGAGCATGTAAATAAGGCTCCAGCCCTCGGCGCTGACGATTGCACAGCGTCTGTCCCATTCCCTGATTGACAGGGAGGGGGCGGGAACGAAGCGGAGCTAGGCCGCAAAAGCCGGGGACTAAATTTATAAGCGCCGCCGCCGTAAAAGCGCGGTCGGCGCTAAGTCCCCGGCGCACTACAAGTCCCAGCCGCGCCGCCGCTCCGAGAGTGGCCGGCGCGGTAGTTCCCAGCAGATGAAGTCACACAGCTAAGCTGCTGTGACTCAAACCCCAGCGTGCAGCGCTACTGTCCCCGGCGCACTAACACACCCAGCAAGTCTGGCGTGTGCGTGCCTGTCTGTACGGGGACACAGAGTACCTGAAAGTTGCAGGGCCTTGTCCCTGAACGGTACCCAGCTCCGTATCCAGCAGGTTCACTGGGTCTGTGGATGGAGCCCGGCCTCAGGGCATGGGGGCCGGTAAGATCCCACTTCCTCAGAGCCCCTCAGGGGGATGGGGAAGGAAAACAGCATGTGGGCTCCAGCCTCTGTACCCGCAATGGGTACCTCAACCTTACAAACCACAAGTGGGGTAAGAAGGGAGCATGCTGGGGGCCCCATATGGGCCCTCTTTTCTTCCATCCGACATAGTCAGCAGCTACTGCTGACTAAACAGTGGAGCTATGCGTGGATGTCTGACCTCCTTCGCACAAAGCAGAAAAACTGGTGAGCCAGTGATCCCACTGGGGGTGTATAGCCAGAAGGGGAGGGGCCTTACACTTTTTAGTGTAATTGCTTTGTGTGGCCTCCGGAGGCAGTGCTATACACCCAATCGTCTGGGTCTCCCAATGGAGCGCCGAAGAAAGGCAGGTTTAATACCGCGCCAAACCACAGGAGTCCAGATGGTGTTAAAAAATCCCTTTTTTTATTTTCTCAGGTCTACGCGTTTCAGGGACATATCCGTCTCCTTTCTCAGGACAATGTACAGAGAATACTATATCTATATATATCTATATATTATATATATATATAGATATAGTATTCTCTGTACATTGTCCTGAGGAAGGGGACGGATATGTCCCTGAAACGCGTAGACCTGAGAAAATAAAAAAAGGGATTTTTTAACACCATCTGGACTCCTGTGGTTTGGCGCGGTATTTAAACCTGCTTTTCTCCTGCCTTCTGAATTGTACAGAAGAGGGAGGAGGTGAGCTGTGAAATAATTTACTGTGACTGCTGGATACTGTGTATAGAAGCTATACTCCTGTCTGTTCTACTGAAAGGAGAGGAAGCATGAATCTAAAAAGCCCCAGTGCCCCCCCCCCAAAATTGCAAGATTATTTTTTTTAATAAATATCAGAAACTAAAGAAAATGCCACTTTTTTTTTGCAATATTGCATGTGTATTCAAAGTTGACATTAAACAATAGGTTTATTTCTGATTTTAGTTTCCCTTTAGAATATATTTTAATTTGCTAACATATTGTATCATTAAATGTATTGGGCGGGGGGGGGGGGGGGGGGGCGCGTACAGACACTACAATGGAGGTCCTGAGCCACGTGGACAGGCGGCGAGGCGGATGATTGATGTGACATTTCCCTGTGTGATCACATATAAAGCCTCCTATCCTGCGGCCAGCAGCTGCCGCCAAAGATAAACCGAAGTAGCGGATCCACAAACACGCAGAACAAAAGCAACGCAGCATAAGGAGACATTGCTGGAAAACACTGGACGCCGGTGCAGGGAGGGCAGACGTGTGCCCAGCCCCAATTCTGCATCTATACGGAGAGATGTGGGGCTCAAAACACCGGCAACAAGATCTAACCCCATAATAAAGTGTAAAAACACCGGCAAGGAGAACTAACCCCATAATAAAGTATAAAAACACCGGCAAGGAGAACTAACCCCATAATAAAGTATAAAAACACTGGCAAGGAGATCTAACCCCATAATAAAGTATAAAAACACCGGCAAGGAGATCTAGCCCCATAATAAAGTATAAAAACACCGGCAAGGAGCTCTAGCCCCATAATAAAGTATAAAAACACCGGCAAGGAGATCTAACCCCATAATAAAGTATAAAAACACTGGCAAAGAGATCTAACCCTATAATAAAGTATAAAAACACCGGCAAGGAGAACTAACCCCATAATAAAGTATAAAAACACCGGCAAGGAGATCTAACCCCATAATAAAGTATAAAAACACCGGCAAGGAGATCTAACCCCGTAATAAAGTATAAAAACACCAGCAACAAGATCTAACCCCATAATAAAGTATAAAAACACTGGCAAAGAGATCTAACCCCATAATAAAGTATAAAAACACCGGCAAAGAGATCTAACCCCATAATAAAGTATAAAAACACCGGCAAGGAGATCTAACCCCATAATAAAGTATAAAAACACCGGCAACAAGATCTAACCCCATAATAAAGTATAAAAACACCGGCAAGGAGATCTAACCCCATAATAAAGTATAAAAACACCGGCAAGGAGAACTAACCCCATAATAAAGTATAAAAACACCGGCAAGGAGATCTAACCCCATAATAAAGTGTAAAAACACCGGCAAGGAGAACTAACCCCATAATAAAGTATAAAAACACCGGCAAGGAGATCTAACCCCATAATAAAGTATAAAAACACCGGCAAGGAGAACTAACCCCATAATAAAGTATAAAAACACTGGCAAGGAGATCTAACCCCATAATAAAGTATAAAAACACCGGCAAGGAGATCTAGCCCCATAATAAAGTATAAAAACACCGGCAAGGAGCTCTAGCCCCATAATAAAGTATAAAAACACCGGCAAGGAGATCTAACCCCATAATAAAGTATAAAAACACTGGCAAAGAGATCTAACCCTATAATAAAGTATAAAAACACCGGCAAGGAGAACTAACCCCATAATAAAGTATAAAAACACCGGCAAGGAGATCTAACCCCATAATAAAGTATAAAAACACCGGCAAGGAGATCTAACCCCGTAATAAAGTATAAAAACACCAGCAACAAGATCTAACCCCATAATAAAGTATAAAAACACTGGCAAAGAGATCTAACCCCATAATAAAGTATAAAAACACCGGCAAGGAGATCTAACCCCATAATAAAGTATAAAAACACCGGCAAGGAGAACTAACCCCATAATAAAGTATAAAAACACCGGCAAGGAGAACTAACCCCATAATAAAGTATAAAAACACCGGCAAGGAGATCTAACCCCATAATAAAGTGTAAAAACACCGGCAAGGAGCTCTAGCCCCATAATAAAGTATAAAAACACCGGCAAGGAGATCTAGCCCCATAATAAAGTATAAAAACACCGGCAAGGAGATCTAACCCCATAATAAAGTATAAAAACACTGGCAAAGAGATCTAACCCCATAATAAAGTATAAAAACACCGGCAAGGAGAACTAACCCCATAATAAAGTATAAAAACACCGGCAAGGAGATCTAACCCCATAATAAAGTATAAAAACGCCGGCAAGGAGCTCTAGCCCTATAATAAAGTATAAAAACACCGGCAAGGAGATCTAGCCCCATAATAAAAGTATAAAAACACCGGCAAAGAGATCTAACCCCATAATAAAGTATAAAAACACCGGCAAGGAGAACTAACCCCATAATAAAGTATAAAAACACCAGCAAGGAGAACTAACCCCATAATAAAGTATAAAAACACCGGCAAGGAGAACTAACCCCATAATAAAGTATAAAAACACCGGCAACAAGATCTAACCCCATAATAAAGTATAAAAACACCAGCAAGGAGAACTAACCCCATAATAAAGTATAAAAACACCGGCAACAAGATCTAACCCCATAATAAAGTATAAAAACACCGGCAAGGAGATCTAACCCCATAATAAAGTATAAAAACACCAGCAACAAGATCTAACCCCATAATAAAGTATAAAAACACCGGCAAGGAGAACTAACCCCATAATAAAGTATAAAAACACCGGCAAGGAGAACTAACCCCATAATAAAGTATAAAAACACCAGCAACAAGATCTAACCCCATAATAAAGTATAAAAACACCAGCAAGGAGAACTAACCCCATAATAAAGTATAAAAACACCGGCAACAAGATCTAACCCCATAATAAAGTATAAAAACACCGGCAAGGAGAACTAACCCCATAATAAAGTATAAAAACACCGGCAAGGAGAACTAACCCCATAATAAAGTATAAAAAAAAAAAAAAAAAAAGAAGGGGAAAAAAATAAAATAAGAAACAATATATAAATTGAATGGTTTTCTTTTGAAAAATAAACAAACAAAAGTGACGTGTTCATGGAAAGATGCTAGCCAACACACCACAATCCTTCCTGGACAAACAAAAAACAGGTTGGGCAGGGCGTCCCAGCGCCTCCGCACTAGCTGCAATAAAATTATTCAGAGAACAGGGTCACCCCCCCCCCCAACACTTGTTCCCCGGAGTTGTAAATCTGGGTCAAAACTGCGAATTGCTTCATGTCAAAATAAAATAATAATAATAATGAAGGGAATTTTGTTTACTTACCGTAAATTCCTTTTCTTCTAGCTCCTATTGGGAGACCCAGACAATTGGGTGTATAGCTACTGCCTCCGGAGGCCACACAAAGTATTACACTTTAAAAAGTGTAACCCCTCCCCTCTGCCTATACACCCTCCCGTGCATCACAGGCCCATCAGTTTTGGTGCCAAAGCAGGAAGGAGGAAACTTATAAATTGGTCTAAGGTAAATTCAATCCGAAGGATGTTCGGAGAACTGAAACCATGAACCAAAAGAACAACAGCCCGAAGGGCACAGGGGCGGGTGCTGGGTCTCCCAATAGGAGCTAGAAGAAAAGGAATTTACGGTAAGTAAACAAAATTCCCTTCTTCTTTGTCGCTCCATTGGGAGACCCAGACAATTGGGATGTCCAAAAGCAGTCCCTGGGTGGGTAAAAGAATACCTCGATAAAAAGAGCCGAAAAAACGGCCCTCTCTTACAGGTGAGCAACCGCCTCCTGAAGGACTCGCCTACCTAGGCTGGTATCTGCCGCAGCATAGGCATGAACCTGATAGTGTTTCGTGAAAGTGTGCAGACTCGACCAGGTAGTGCTGACACACCTGCTGAGCCGTAGGCTGGTGACGCAATGCCCAGGATGCACCTGCAGCTCTGGTAGAATGGGCTTTCAGCTCTAAAGGAATCGGAAGCCCAGAAGAACGGTAGGCTTCAAGGATCAGTTCCTTGATCCACCGAGCCAAGGTTAACTTGGAAGCCTGCGACCCCTTACGCTGGCCAGTGACAAGGACAAAGAGCGCATCAGAACGGCGCAGGGGCGCAGTGTGCGAAAAGAAGAGCCGGAGTGCTCTCCCGAGATCTAACAAGTGCAATCCTTTTCACAATTGTGAACTGGATGAGAGCCAAAAGAAGGTAAGGAGATATCCTGATTGAGAAGAAAAGGGGGATACCACCTTAAGTAGGAATTCCGGGACTGGACGCAGAACCACCTCATCCTGGCGAAACACCAGGAAGGGGGCTTTGCATGACAGCGCTGCTAGCTCAGACACTCTCCGAAGTGATGTGCCTGCCACTAGGAATACCACCTTCTGCGAAAGGCGTGATAGAGATAACTCTGAGAACGCTAAGAGCCAGGACTCAATGGCCACCCAGTCAGGTTGAAGACCGCAGAATTCAGATGGAAAATGGCCCTTGAGACAGCAAGTCTGGTCGGTCCGGGAGTGCCCATGGTCGACCCACCGTGAGGTGCCACAGATCCAGGTATCACGACCTCCTCGGCCAGTCTGGAGCGACGAGGATGGCGCGGCGGCAGTCGGACCCGATCTTGAGGAACGCTCTGGGCAGCAGCGCCAGAGGAGGAAATACATAAGGCAGTCGAAATTGCGACCAGTCCTGAACTGATGCGTCCGCCGCCAGCGCTCTGTGCTGGTGGTTGATGTACGCGACCGCCGTGGCGTCGTCCGACTGTATCCGGATCTGCCTGCCGTCCAGCCACCGCTGGAACGCCGTTAGGGCTAGCTACACTGCCCTTATCTCCAGAACATTGATCTGAAGGGAGGACTCTGTCAGAGTCCAGGTTCTCTGAGCCCTGAGGTGGAGGAAGACCGCTGTCCACCCTGACAGACTCTCGTCCGTCGTGACCATAGCCCAGGATGGGAGCAGGAAGGATTTTTGTTTCGACAAAGAAGTGGGAAGAAGCCACCACTGAGGAGAGGTCTTGTCTGCCAGTGAAAGAGAGACGTTCCTGTCTAGGGACGTCGACCTCCTGTCCCATTTGCAGAGAATGTGCCATTGGAGTGGACGCAGATGAAACTGCGCAAAGGGAACTGCCTCCATTGCTGCCACTATCTTCCCTAGGAAGCGCGTGAGGCGCCTCAAGGGGTGAGACTGGGCCCGAAGGAGAAAGTGCACCCCTGTCTGCAGCGAATGCTGTTTGTCCAGCGGAAGCTTCACTATCTCTGAGAGAGAATGAAACTCCATCCCGAGGTAAGTCAGAGATTGGGTCGGTGTCAATTTTTACTTTAGGAAATTGATGATCCACCCGAACCTCTGGAGAGTCTCCAGAGCAATGTTCAGGCTGTGTTGACATGCCACCCGGGAGGGTGCCTTGACTTAGGAGATCGTCTAAGTAAGGGATCACCGAGTGCGAGAGTGTAGGCCCACCATTACTGATGCCATGACCTTGGTGAAGACCCGTGGGACTGTCGCCAGGCCGAAAGGCAGAGCCACGAGCTGAAAGTGTTCGACCCGGATGGCGAAACACAGGGAGCGTTGATGCTCTGGTGTAATCGGCACATGGAGATAAGCATCCCTGATGTCGATTGATGCTAGGAAGTCTCCCTGGGACATCGAAGCGATGACTGAGCGGAGAGATTCCATCCGAAACCGTCTGGTTCTCACGTGTCTGTTGAGCAGAATGAGGCCCAGAACGGACCGGAATGATCCGTCCTTTTTTGGTACCCCGAACAAGTTGGAGTAAAGACCACGACAACGTTCTTGAAGCGGAACGGGGATCCCAACTCCATCTGAAGAAACGAGTCGGAGGACGAGAGTTGAGCTCTATCCTGTAACCGTGAGACGGAATGTCTCTCACCCATCGGTTTTGGACATGTGTCCGCCAGGGGTCGCAAAGGCGGGAGAGCCTGCCACCGACCGAGGACGCGGTTTGGTGAGGCCGAAAGTCATGAGGAGGCCGCCTTGGAGGCGGTTCCTCCGGCGGTCTTTGTAGGACGTGACTTAGACCGCCATGCCGAAGAGTTCCCCTGGCCCTTCTCTGACCTGTTGGACGAGGAGGAACGGGACTTGGCTGAGGACCGAAAGGACCGAAACTTCGATTGTATTTTTCGTTGCTGAGGTCTGTTTGGTTTGGACTGGGGTAAGGACGAGTCCTTTCCCTTGGATTGTTTAATAATTTCATCCAATTGCTCGCCAAACAAACGGTCGCCAGAAAATGGCAAACCGGTTAAGAACTTCTTGGAAGCAGAGTCTGCCTTCCATTCGCGTAGCCACATGGCCCTGCGGACTGCCACCGAATTGGCGGATGCTACCGCTGTACGGCTCGCAGAGTCCAGGACGGCGTTCATGGCGTAGGACGAAAAAGCCGACGCCTGAGAAGTCAAAGACACAACCTGCGGGGCAGAGGTACGTGCGACCGCATTAGTCTCAGACAGACAAGCTGAGATAGCTTGGAGTGCCCACACGACTGCGAAGGCCGGAGCAAAAGACGCGCCTATGGCTTCATAGATGGATCTCATCATGAGCTCTATTTGCCTGTCAGTGGCATCCTTGAGCGATGAACCATCTGCCACTAATACTACGGATCTAGCCGCCAGTCTGGAGACTGGAGGATCCACCTTGGGACACTGAGCCCAACCCTTAACTACGTCAGGGGGGAAAGGGTAACGTGTGTCATTAAGGCGCTTAGTAAAGCGCTTGTCCGGAAATGCTCTGTGCTTCTGGACAGCATCTCTGAAGTTAGAGTGATCGAAAAACGCACTCCGTGTACGTTTGGGAAACCTAAACTGGTGTTTCTCCTACTGTGAAGCCGACTCCTCTATAGGTGGAGTTGGGGGAGAAGGTCTAGCACCTGGTTGATGGACGTTATAAGGTCATTTACTATGGCGTCCCCTTCAGGTGTATCCAGATTGAGAGCAACGTCAGGATCAGAGCCCTGAGCTGCGACCTCCGCTTCATCCTCCAGAGAGTCCTCATGCTGAGACCCCGAACCGCGTGATGAAGTCGGGGAAGGTTCCCAGCAAGCCCGCTTAGCCTGTCTGAGGCTGCGGTCCGTGTCGGAGTTCTCACCGTGGGATCTGGGTGCCACCCCAGGAGCCCTTTGCTGTACCGACCGAGAGGGGCCTGGGGGCGATGAACTCACAGTGCCCTGGCCCTGTGTTACCGGTCTGGACTGCCAAGCTTCTAGTATCTTAGCAGACCATCGGTCCATAGACTGAGCCATGGAATGTGAAAGCGACTCAGAGAGTTTCTCAGTCAACATTGTAAACTCTGTCCCTTCCATCTGTGCAGTGGAAACCGGCGGTACCACCTGAGCCGAGGGTCCCACCAGTGCCGGAGGCTCCGGCTGAGTGAGTGCCACAGGGGCCGAGCATTGTCACAATGAGGGTAGGTGGAACCTGCAGGTAACATAGCCGCACAAGAGGTACAGGTTGCAAAATAAGCCTGTGCCTTGGCACCCTTGCTTTCTGCGTACGACATGCTGTTGTCTCCTCTTATATAGCCAAAAGCAAATAATGCTGCCGAATAGAGAAAATGTATACAATATATATATATATGTATACACTTCGGCACCCAAGGGGGGCCAGCACCTGGCAACTGGTGTGGCTTACCGACCGCCCAAAGCGGTGGTGTGTCCACCAGATTCCCTGCCTGGGACTCCCAGAGCTGCAGAGCTCATTCTGAAATCCTCCACCGGCAGAAGTGTTATAACAATGGCTGCCAGCGTTCTGAGGGGAGGAGGGAGCCGTGGGAGTGCCTAATAAAGTGCGGGCATCTGGTGCCCCACAGTGCTCAGTGAGGGGGGAGGAGGATACCAAAGCATGCTCCAGCCCTCACTGCCGACGTCCAGTCGGCCGTCCCGCCCTTACCCCTGACTGGCAGGCCCGGGGGCGGGAGTACATGGTACTAGGCCGCAAAAGCCGGGGACTAAAGTTAAAAGCGCGGCCGGCCAACAGGCGCGGTCGGCGCGGTAGTCCCGGCTCACAAACCACACAGCAGCCGCTGCGGCGTCTGTAACACAGGCGCTGCATGCACCGTCTCTAAGGGGACACAGAGTACCTCATGGATGCAGGGCCCTGTCCCTGATGATATTCAGCCTCCTGTCCGTCAGATTCCCCCAGGGGCTGCGGAGGGAGCCCGGTCCCAGTGAACGGCGACCGGTTAGGATCCCACTTCTCCCAGAACTGCGGAGCTCGTTCTGAAATCCCCCACCGGCAGAAGTGATTATAACAATGGCTGCCAGCGTTCTGAGGGGAGGATGGAGCCGTGGGCGTGCCTAATAAAGTGCGGGAAACTGGTGCCCCACAGTGCTCAGTGAGGGGGGAGGAGGATACCAAAGTATGCTCCAGCCCTCACTGCCGACGTCCAGTCGGCCGTCCCGCCCTTACCCCTGACTGGCAGGCCCGGGGGCGGGAGTATATGGTACTAGGCCGCAAAAGCCGGGGACTAAAGTTAAAAACGCGGCCGGCAAACAGGCGCGGTCGGCGCGGTAGTCCCGGTCTCACAAACCACACAGCAGCCGCTGCGGCGTCTGTAACACAGGCGCTGCATGCACCGTCCCTAAGGGGACACAGAGTACCTTATGGATGCAGGGCCCTGTCCCTGATGATATCCAGTCTCCTGTACGTCAGATTCCCCCAGGGGCTGCGGAGGGAGCTCAGTCCCAGTGAATGGTGACCGGTTAGGATCCCACTTCTCCCAGAGCCTCTAAGGGATGGGGAAGGAAAACGGCATGTGGGCTCCAGCCTCTGTACCCGCAATGGGTACCTCAACCTTAACAGCACCGCCGACTCAGTGGGGTGAGAAGGGAGCATGCCGGGGGCCCTGTGGGGGCCCTCTTTTCTTCCATCCGATACAATCAGCAGCTGCTGCTGACTAAAATGTGGAGCTTGTGTGCATGTGTGCCTCCTTCAACACAAAGCATAAAACTGATGGGCCCGTGATGCACGGGAGGGTGTATAGGCAGAGGGGAGGGGTTACACTTTTAGTGTAATACTTTGTGTGGCCTCCGGAGGCAGTAGCTATACACCCAATTGTCTGGGTCTCCCAATGGAGCGACAAAGAAAATAATATAATTAATGAAAATGAAAATAACAGAAGTAAAATATGTTGCATTTATAGAGCTCCATCCTAAAAAATATATATATGTATATATGTTTTTAGTGCAATAAGCTAAAAACGTGTGTATTATTTCTGTACTGTGACATCACTGTGTATTATCCCTGTACTGTGACATCACTGTGTGTATTATCCCTGTACTGTGACATCACTGTGTGTATTATCCCTGTACTGTGACATCACTGTGTGTATTATCCCTGTACTGTGACATCACTGTGTGTATTATCCCTGTACTGTGACATCACTGTGTGTATTATCCCTGTACTGTGACATCACTGTGTATATTATCCCTGTACTGTGACACCACTGTGTGTATTATCCCTGTACTGTGACATCACTGTGTGTATTATCCCTGTACTGTGACATCACTGTGTATATTATCCCTGTACTGTGACATCACTGTGTGTATTATCCGTGTACTGTGACATCACTGTGTGTATTACCCCTGTACTGTGACATCACTGTGTGTATTATCCCTGTGCTGTGACATCACTGTGTGTATTATCCCTGTACTGTGACATCCCTGTGTGTATTATCCCTGTACTGTGACATCACTGTGTGTATTATCCCTGTACTGTGACATCACTGTGTGTATTATCCCTGTACTGTGACATCACTGTATTATCCCTGTACTGTGACATCACTGTGTATTATCCCTGTACTGTGACATCACTGTGTGTATTATCCCTGTACTGTGACATCACTGTGTGTATTATCCCTGTACTGTGACATCACTGTGTGTATTATCCCTGTACTGTGACATCACTGTATTATCCCTGTACTGTGACATCACTGTGTATTATCCCTGTACTGTGACATCACTGTGTATTATCCCTGTACTGTGACATCACTGTGTGTATTATCCCTGTACTGTGACATCACTGTGTGTATTGTCCTTGTACTGTGACATCACTGTGTATATTACCCCTGTACTGTGACATCACTGTGTGTATTACCCCTGTACTGTGACATCACTGTGTGTATTACCCCTGTACTGTGACATCACTGTGTGTATTACCCCTGTACTGTTACATCACTGTGTGTATTACCCCTGTACTGTGACATCACTGTGTATATTACCCCTGTACTGTGACATCACTGTGTATATTACCCCTGTACCGTGACATCACTGTGTGTATTATCCCTGTACTGTGACATCACTGTGTGTATTATCCCTGTACTGTGACATCACTGTGTGTATTGTCCCTGTACTGTGACATCACTGTGTATATTACCCCTGTACTGTGACATCACTGTGTGTATTATCCCTGTACTGTGACATCACTGTGTGTATTATCCCTGTACTGTGACATCACTGTGTGTATTATCCCTGTACTGTGACATCACTGTGTATTATCCCTGTACTGTGACATTGTTGTGTGTATTATCCCTGTACTGTGACATCACTGTGTATATTACCCCTGTACTGTGACATCACTGTGTGTATTATCCCTGTACTGTGACATCACTGTGTATATTATCCCTGTACTGTGACATCACTGTGTATATTATCCCTGTACTGTGACATCACTGTGTATTATCCCTGTACTGTGACATCACTGTGTGTATTATCCCTGTACTGTGACATCACTGTGTGTATTATCCCTGTACTGTGACATCACTGTGTATATTATCCCTGTACTGTGACATCACTGTGTATATTATCCCTGTACTGTGACATCACTGTGTATTATCCCTGTACTGTGACATCACTGTGTGTATTATCCCTGTACTGTGACATCACTGTGTGTATTATCCCTGTACTGTGACATCCCTGTGTGTATTATCCCTGTACTGTGACATCACTGTGTGCATTACCCCTGTACTGTGACATCACTGTGTGCATTACCCCTGTACTGTGACATCACTGTGTGCATTATCCCTGTACTGTGACATCACTGTGTGCATTATCCCTGTACTGTGACATCACTGTGTGTATTGTCCCTGTACTGTGACATCACTGTGTCTATTATCCCTGTACTGTGACATCACTGTGTGTATTATCCCTGTACTGTGACATCCCTGTGTATATTATCCCTGTACTGTGACATCCCTGTGTGTATTATCCCTGTACTGTGACATCACTGTGTGTATTATCCCTGTACTGTGACATCACTGTGTGTATTATCCCTGTACTGTGACATCACTGTGTGTATTATCCCTGTACTGTGACATCACTGTGTATTATCCCTGTACTGTGACATCGCTGTGTGTCTTATCCCTGTACTGTGACATCGCTGTGTGTCTTATCCCTGTACTGTGACATCCCTGTGTGTATTATCCCTGTACTGTGACATCACTGTGTGTATTATCCCTGTACTGTGACATCACTGTGTGTATTACCCCTGTACTGTGACATCACTGTGTGTATTACCCCTGTACTGTGACATCACTGTGTGTATTACCCCTGTACTGTGACATCACTGTGTGTATTACCCCTGTACTGTGACATCACTGTGTGTATTATCCCTGTACTGTGACATTACTGTGTGTATTATCCCTGTACTGTGACATCGCTGTGTGTCTTATCCCTGTACTGTGACATCCCTGTGTGTATTATCCCTGTACTGTGACATCACTGTGTGCATTATCCCTGTACTGTGACATCACTGTGTGCATTATCCCTGTACTGTGACATCACTGTGTGTATTGTCCCTGTACTGTGACATCACTGTGTGTATTATCCCTGTACTGTGACATCACTGTGTGTATTATCCCTGTACTGTGACATCACTGTGTGCATTATCCCTGTACTGTGACATCACTGGGTGTATTATCCCTGTACTGTGACATCCCTGTGTGTATTATCCCTGTACTGTGACATCACTGTGTGCATTACCCCTGTACTGTGACATCACTGTGTGCATTATCCCTGTACTGTGACATCACTGTGTGCATTATCCCTGTACTGTGACATCACTGTGTGCATTATCCCTGTACTGTGACATCACTGTGTGTATTGTCCCTGTACTGTGACATCACTGTGTGCATTATCCCTGTACTGTAACATCACTGTGTGTATTATCCCTGTACTGTGACATCACTGTGTGTATTATCCCTGTACTGTGACATCACTGTGTGTATTATCCCTGTACTGTGACATCACTGTGTGCATTATCCCTGTACTGTGATATCACTGTGTGTATTATCCCTGTGCTGTGACATCACTGTGTGTATTATCCCTGTGCTGTGACATCACTGTTTGTATTATCCCTGTACTGTGACATCACTGTGTGTATTATCCCTGTACTGTAACATCACTGTGTGTATTATCCCTGTACTGTGACATCACTGTGTGTATTATCCCTGTACTGTGACATCACTGTGTGTATTATCCCTGTACTGTGACATCACTGTGTGCATTATCCCTGTACTGTGACTGTACTGTATTGTGTAGAGCTGCCCTGTAAGACAACCAAGTTTTAAGCTGTAACACAACAGTGCCTCGTGTATCATGTCTGTGCAACAATGTCACAGGACAACGGAGGAGATGACGGCTAAGAGCTTGGAACAGATTGCCGGCATGTCCCCAAAAATCATAATCAGAGGTTAATTATACAGCTACAAACTACTGATTGCAAGCGGAAAATTTTGGGGGTGATTTTTGGAGGGGGGTTTGGGGTAAATGTCAGTGAATTTTTTGAAAGGGGGTTAGGGGCAAACGTCAGTTATGGGTGTTTTTTGGAGGAGGATTAGGGGGTAAACGGCAGTCGTGGGTTTTTTGGAGGGGGGCTAGGGGCAAATGTCAGTCGTGGGTTTTTTGGAGGGGGGCTAGGGGCAAATGTCAGTCGTGGGTTTTTTGGAGGGGGGTTAGAGGCAAACATCAGTCGTGGGTTTTTTGGTGGGGGGTTAGGGTCAAATATCAGTCGCGGGGTCATTCGCACAACGTTACCTGTCACTGATGACATCACGGCTCTCCTCGCCCGCCCTCCTCTCGCCATCTCCTCGCTCGCACTCCCAGGCTGGATCCTCGCTCTCGGGCTGCGGGAGGCGCTCGTCCTGGGTTAATTTTTGCAGAGGTAAATAGGAGAAGAGAGACAAGAATCCGGTCATTCCGGCCGCTCATAAATCTTTGCATAAATTTAACTCTTTGCAAAAAACTATAGTTCTTAAAGGAGCCGGCAGTCATCTTAAGCAGGAAAGCAATGTGTGTGTGTATCAGGCAGTGACATTGCTGCAGACGACTCCTGACAACACGACGGTAACCATAGACGGAGGCTATCTGTCCCGGAGACTCCACCCCGAGGCTATCGGAGCACAAGAGCTATAACTTGATACTCGAAAGGAAAAACAAACATGGAGTGAGTCCAGCAGCAGCAATGCCCGGCTCTGGCCGTACCTGCGAGGTCTGGGAGCTGCTGTCCTGCACGGGCCGGCCCGTCGTCCTCCCCGACACCTCTGCACGCGTCTGCTTCATGGACTCCAGCTCCTCCAGGAGCAGCTTTTCTCTGTCCGTGGCCTGGTTCTCGGTCATTGCCGACGCGTTCTGAACAAATTACATTCATTTCACTTGCTTGATAAATATTTTATAAATTCTCAAGTTAAAAATATCCCTCCTTTACTCATCGGGAGGGCGAACACTGGGCAGGAGACCGCGATCCAGGCACAAAGAGGAACGAGACAACAACAAATCCTTATTTTAGGGTCTACTATAATTATAGGGCTTGCCTGAGACTTGCCCATTCCTTGAGATGGGTCATAAATATCAGATTGGGGGGGCGTCCAATACCCGGCACCCCCCCAACGATTGTCATGAGTATCAGATTGGGGGTGTTTGTTACCCGACACCCCAATGATCATCATAAATATCAGATTGGAGGGGTGCGATACCAGGGACTCCTCAACGATCGTCATAACTATCAGACTGGTGGCATTCAACACCTGGCACCCCCACTATCATCATAAATATTAGATCAGGGGGGGGGGACTGATACCAGTCATCTGCCAGTGATGGTCATAAATATCAGATTTGGGGGGTCCGATAAAAAATACCCAACGATCGGCATAAATATCAGATTGGGGGTGTCTGATAACTTGCACCCCCCAACGATTGTCAAACATCAGATTGGGGACGTCCAATACCGGCACCGCCCAACGATTGTCATAGAATGAGGAGCATCTGATACCCAGCACCCCTAACGATGTTTAGGACTATCAGATTGGGGGGCGTCCGATACCCAGGAACTCCAATGATCGTTATATATATCAGATTGGGGGGCATTATATACCTGGCACTCTCAATGATCATCATAAATATTAGATTAGGGGCATCAAATACCCAGGAGCCCAAAGAATCATTATAAATATTAGATTGGGGGGCGTCTGCGACCTAGGACCCTCTAACGATCATCATAAATATCAGATTGAGGGATGTCAGATACCCGGGACTCTGCAACGATCGTCATAAATATCAGATTGGGGGCATCCGATACCTGGCATCCCCCAACAATCATCAAATATCATATTGGGGGCATCAGATACCTGGCAGCATCCATCGATAGTCATAAATATCAGATTGGGGGCATCCGATACCTGGCATCCCCCAACAATCGTCAAAATCATATTGGGGGCATCCGATACCTGGCAGCATCCATCGATAGTCATAAATATCAGATTGGGGGCATCCGATACCTGGCATCCCCCAACAATCGTCAAATATCATATTGGGGGCATCAGATATCTGGCAGCATCCATCGATAGTCATAAATATCATATTGGGGGCATCAGATACCTGGCAGCATCCATCGATAGTCATAAATATCAGATTGGGGGCATCCGATACCTGGCATCCCCCAACAATCGTCAAATATCATATTGGGGGCATCCGATACCTGGCAGCATCCATCGATAGTCATAAATATCAGATTGGGGGCATCCGATACCTGGCATCCCCCAACAATCGTCAAATATCATATTGGGGGCATCAGATATCTGGCAGCATCCATCGATAGTCATAAATATCAGATTGGGGGCATCCGATACCTGGCAGCATCCATCGATAGTCATAAATATCAGATTGGGGGCATCCGATACCTGGCATCCCCCAACAATCGTCAAATATCATATTGGGGGCATCAGATACCTGGCAGCATCCATCGATAGTCATAAATATCAGATTGGGGGCATCCGATACCTGGCAGCATCCATCGATAGTCATAAATATCAGATTGGGGGCATCCGATACCTGGCAGCATCCATCGATAGTCATAAATATCAGATTGGGGGACGTCCGATAGTCGGGACCACTCAACAATCATCATAAATATCATATTGGGTGGTATTTAATACCCGGGACCCCCAACGATTGTCATAACTAGCAGATAATCATAACTATCAAAAGTTCAAATCACCCCCTTTCACCCCAATGAAAATACAACAATAAAAAATGCACACATCTGGTATCCTCGAGTTCAGAAATGCCCGATCTATCAAAATATTAAATCGTAGCGAGAAAAACCCACCAAACTGCTAGAATTACGAACAGGGGATCGAAATATCACATCTACCCAAAAATTATATAATTAAAAACACCAGCTCAGGATGTAAAAAATAAGCAGTCACTGAGCCCCAGATCCCGAAATATGAGAACGCTACGGTTCTCGATAAATGGCGCCAAAAGCCATTTTTTTTAATTTTTTTATTTTATTTATTTATTTTTTACAAACTTCTGAATTTTTTTTCACCCTTTAGATAAAAAATAAACCTATACATGTTTGGTCTCTACGAACTCGCACCGACCTGGGTAATCTTAGTGCCGGGTCAATTTTACCATATAGTGAACATGACAAATAACTTTAAAAAAAAACAAAA
This sequence comes from Anomaloglossus baeobatrachus, assembly GCF_048569485.1. Classification (NCBI taxonomy): domain Eukaryota; kingdom Metazoa; phylum Chordata; class Amphibia; order Anura; family Aromobatidae; genus Anomaloglossus; species Anomaloglossus baeobatrachus. The sequence goes on along the minus strand of NC_134358.1, from coordinate 546,851,143 downwards.
AAAAAAAAACAAAAAACTTTATTTGCAATTTCACCAATTGGATTTTTTTTCCCTGTTTTCCAGTACAATATGGGGCAGAATGAATGGTGTCATTCAAAAGTACAACTCGTCCTGCAAAATAAAAGAAGTTCTCATATGGCTACATATAAAAGTTATGGCTCTTGGAAGAAGGCAAGGAAAAAAAAAAACTCGCCTGGTGGTGAAGGGACCAATATCACATCGGAGAAGTGGATTTTCCTCAGTTAAAACAGCCTGCATGCTGCTAGCTATATGCAGGGATACCCATGTACTGTTTGCAGGGTCATCCTGACCCCACCGCTAACAGCCCCCCCAGTAGCCTGCATTGCATAGACTGGAATAAGCAGCAAATAATGTATTCTCCCTGTAAAAGTAAAAAAAAAAAACAGCCGGCAGCAACAGACGATCCCTTGTGTTAGAGAAGCTGGACTCATGGAAATTAGTTAAACAAAGGCGTAATTATAGAGAATGGTTAACCCAAGTGTAGGAGGCAAAACAAGACCAGCCAGTGACCACGCATTGTGTGCCTCATAATTATAGGACTAATGGCACATATGTGTGAAACCGGCCTTACATAGGACCACATGTTAAGCTGGACACACAATGTAATAGTGGCTGCAGAGCGAAATAAAAACTTGTTTGCCTCTCTGTTGTGGAGATATCAGCATTTGGTAACTATTTGGTACTTAAACAGTTAATTTTTTAAAAAAACCTCCAAGTGGGAGTTACCAGAGAGATTTCACTGGGGGCGTGTACTTCTTCCTCTGTATGAAGCTCACCAATGATAAGTGGGCACTATCACACTGGGTAAAGAAGAACACGCCCCCATGTTAGCACTGAAGTGTTAAAGGGACTCAACTTGTGCAGCACTGTCCCTCCTGCCATACTGACTGCCAGAAATGAGAGCTGACAGCCGTCAGTTAATCACCCCCAGGTCTGTGGCGCGCACACACCCAGGCCTGCCGCGCGCGCGCGCGCACACACACCCCCCAAGCCTGCCGCGCGCGCACACACACACACACACCTACCCACCCACGCCTGCCACACGCACACACACCCAGGCCTGCCGCGCGCACGCACGCACGCACGCACGCACGCACACACGCACACACGCACACACGCACACACGCACACACGCACACACACACACACACACACACACACACACACACACACACACACACACACACACACCTGCCGCGCGCACGCACACCCAGGCATGCCGCGCACACACGCACACCCACCCAGGCCTGCCACATATCATCACTTTGCAGTGAGAATTTGAGAAAAGCAGACGGTCAATACATCTCACACTGAGCCATTTCTCAGCTATTGTGGGGGCGTGTTCTTCTTTCCCCAGTGTGTTGCTGCGGCTTATGATTGATTAGCACCATAGAGAGGTAAAAGTACACACCCCCAGTGAAATCTCTCTGGCAATGTCCTCCCCAAAATGTAACTGTTTAGGTGCCAAATACTTTAATCATTAATATTTCTGCAAAGAAGAGGCGAAATTAAAATAAAATAGCCAAAATGTTTAATCCTACTCTGAAGAGCATATTACATTGTCTGTCCAGTTCAACATGAAAAATTTGGTGAAAGTTCTAAATAGTCTTCATTAACCCCTTCAGTCTTTCGAGAGCCGTAACGTTTTTTATTTTTCAGTCATTATTGCCATATGAGGGCTTATTTTTTGCAGGACAAGTTGTACTTTTGAATACACTATTAAGTTTTACTATATAGTGTACTAGAAAACGGCAAACAAATTCCAAGCGCAAAAAAGTGCAACTGCCTCATTGTTTTTGGCATCTTTTATTCATCACGTTTACTATATGGCACAACTGATGTGTGGGTGTGATGCCTGAGGTCGGTGCGAGTTCATAGACACCAAACATGAATAGGTTTACTATTATCTAATGCAGGGGTCGGGAACCTATGGCTCGCGAGCCAGATATGGCTCTTTTGATGGCCGTATCTGGCTCCCAGACAGGGCTCCTACCTGTCTATGGGAAGGATGCATGCACCGCGCTCCATCAGGCCGCGGTGCACGCTGTTCAGGCCCGGACTGACAGGCGGGAGGGGCGGGACTTCTCCCGGTGGGCTGGCCGGTGGAGGGGTGGGGGGGCCGCCGCCCCCCGCCTCTCCCGCAGGTCTGCAGTGGCGTAGCAAAGGGGGGGCGGAGGGGGCAGTCCGCCCCGGGCGGCACATGTCAGGGGGGCGGCATTTTGGCCACTCGCCTTCAGTTCTGCTGTCCCTGGGCTGAGTTCCGGGGACCGCAGTCCTCGGCAGGAAACTGTGCCTGCCGTCCCTTTAAGGCAGGGGTGGGGAACATCCAGCCCGCGATGACCTTTTCTGTGGCCCCCGGGGCACTGGGGCAGATTCCCGGAGGCTGCAGTGCTCGGGCAGCCGCTGATCTTGTCTATTGCCGGCAGACAGCACTGGGGGTGGGACTTCCTCCCTCCGGCTCCTACATGCTCCCCTGTGAAATTGCAGATAGAAGCAGAGTGATGGGGCAGGGGCCTGTATAGTGCCGTGCGTTCTGCCTCTCACCCTCCAGTTCTGTGCTCTGCTGCTCAGGTCTATAAGGTCTTTTCTTGGAGAGAAAAGAGGAGAATGAAGCCAGCCCTTGAACTGCTGCATCCATCACTTGTGCTGCACCTGATCTTACAGGGCAACTAAGCAGCAGGTACTTATATCTGTGTGTGCTGTGCATACGGCGCGTGCGTGTGCTGTGCATACGGCGCGTGCGTGTGCTGTGCATACGGCGCGTGCGTGTGCTGTGCATACGGCGCGTGCGTGTGCTGTGCATACGGCGCGTGCGTGTGCTGTGCATACGGCGCGTGCGTGTGCTGTGCATACGGCGCGTGCGTGTGCTGTGCATACGGCGCGTGCGTGTGCTGTGCATACGGCGCGTGCGTGTGCTGTGCATACGGCGCGTGCGTGTGCTGTGCATACGGCGCGTGCGTGTGCTGTGCATACGGCGCGTGCGTGTGCTGTGCATACGGCGCGTGCGTGTGCTGTGCATACGGCGCGTGCGTGTGCTGTGCATACGGCGCGTGCGTGTGCTGTGCATACGGCGCGTGCGTGTGCTGTGCATACGGCGCGTGCGTGTGCTGTGCATACGGCGCGTGCGTGTGCTGTGTATACGGCGCGTGCGTGTGCTGTGTATACGGCGCGTGCGTGTGCTGTGTATACGGCGCGTACTGTGTATACGGCGCGTGCGTGTGCTGTGTATACGGCGCGTGCGTGTGCTGTGTATACGGCGCGTGCGTGTGCTGTGTATTCGGCGTGTGTGAGTGTGTGCTGTGTATATGGGGTGTATGTGTGCTGTGTTTGTTGTGTTTGGCACTTAATAAAGTTTCATATTGTGAGGTTTATTGGTATATCTAATTCCTGGTGTGCATATGTTTACCTGCAGAGCTTTTTTTCTTCTCCTTATGTACTGTGTATACGGCATGTTGAGTGCTGTGTATGGCTTGTGTGTGTATCTCCTGGGTCTGAGCCTCTCTTTTTTGTTCATTTTCTGTAAGACCAACACTTTTAAAAGGGCCACTGACAGATACAATTGCTCCAGCGGTCACTTAGTACACAAAGGAGTGTTCCTCTCTGCTGCACTAAGCCACCGCTGGACCTAAACAATAATTCGCTGTAAAATAATAAAATAGATAATTGACATAACTGACAATGCGTTGTGTGACATGTCCAATATTCCAGCTTCTTTCTTCTGCGAATGCCTCAAAGCTGGCATTCTCTCAACATCAGGTGGGAAGAATGCCAGCTTCCAGTCATGCGCAGGAAAAAGAAGAAGCCAGACTGCTGGACTGATGTCATGCATCGCAAGTTCACAATGTAAGTTATTTATTTGATTTTTTTACTGCTAATTACCATTGTTTCAGTCCAGTTGTGGCTTTATACAGCACGGAGGAGCATTCCTTGCTGTACTAAGTGAACATTGGAGCGATTGATCTGTCAATGGCCCTTTAAACATATTGTACGGCTCTCGCGGAATTATATTTCAAAATATGTGGCGTTTACGGCTCTCTTAGCCAAAAAGGTTCCTGACCCCTGCTCTAATGGGTTACAAAAATTCACAAGTTTATCAAAAAATGGAGCCCTTTTTGCGACATTTTCCGTCATCCGTAGCGTTATTTTTCAGGATCTATGGCTCAGGGACTGCTTATTTTTGCATCGCAAGCTTGCTTTTTAATGGTACCATTTTTGCGCAGATGCTACATTTTGATGGTTTCTGATCGCTTCTTGAGCAAAAATATGCGGCGACCAAAAAACGTAATTTTGGCGTTTGGATTTTTTCCCGCTACGCCATTTACCAATTATTTTGATAGATTGGTATTGCTGCTTTCAGAAATGCCCAAATATGTGTATATTTTTTTTTAAACCCTTTTAGGTTTTTGGGTTTTTTATTTTATTTTTTACTAGTCTCCCTAAGGAACTATAAGGATCAGCAGTCTGATCGCTTATTCTTTTCTGTACATCAGAGCAGTATTGCTCTGATTTGCAGAAAAGCTGCTCTTCTCTCACACCCAGCGCTCTGCCGACTGGAGCCTGGTGAGTGAAGGTTTACCGCAGCCAGCATGTACAGCGAGCTGTGACTTTTTCGCAGCCACTGTAAGGGGTTAACAGGCACAAGTGGGTAGCGAATCCACTCGTGCCTGATAGCCGCACATGTCAGCTGTTCACATCAGCTGACATGCGGAAATCACTGCCGGCTGCCCGCGGCAGACTGCAGGGATTAACTTGCCACGATCCATGACATACCCAATATGTCATCTATCATGAAGAGGATAAACAGTTAATTTTTTGAAAGTCTAAGTGGGAATTACCAGAGGGATTTCACTGGGGGCGTGTACTACTGTCTGAAGTTGACCAATGGTAGGTAAGAGGG